>NW_028278729.1:0-114372 GCF_059751315.1 Micrasema longulum | reverse complement strand
TGTTCACTCCATACAAATTTTTATGGAAATCGCGCATGGAAAAATCAATGATAGTATTCTTTTTTTATCGACTTAGTAATGTTCTTCATAATACTATTTTATGTATTTATTTAAACATTTTATAAATATATACAGTTTACATACATAAGGGCGGACATATTGTCTTAAAATAATTTCTTCCTACCTACACAAACCGTTCAATTTAAGAAAATCAGTGGTATATGAACATATTGTTGGTGAATTAGTTATTTCATTGTAGAAAAAAAATTTATGAACATTGATATTTTTTACGAAACGGAAATTGATTTAATATCTACATTATACTATTAGGTTTGAGGGGGTAAAGAGGAAAGGAAGGGGGGAGGAAAAATAAAAAACTTAAATATTCAGAAAGTGACATTTCGTACGTGATTTGAATGTAAATAAAGAAGTGGCGTATCTGAAATTAGGGGATAGATTTTTCCATAATCAAGCAGTTACTATTGTAAAAGAGAAGGCAAAAAGTTAGAGCGGTAAATGGGTATTGAAAGTTAAAAATTGAAATAATCATTATTGTTAAGGAAAACATTTGAAGTAAACATCCTTGTAAGACTATTTATTGTGCCCCATACTTAGGTCTGATTATTTGTATTACATTTTGAAATAATAATTCATATATAATTGACTGTACTTCTTTTTCTTGACGCTCTAAAATATGTTAATGCTTTAGTATATGCTAGTCTGTCGTTTGACTATTTCGCGCCCTTAACTTCTGCTTTCTTGTATGGCGATCATCTACTCATACATCTAATATCGGAGTAAACTATTAAACGCCTACCACAAGTATGGTGTGCTCCTAGTTTATACCCTGCCGGAAGATAAGCAATAGAGCGAGGCGAGAAACTATGATTGAGCAGTCAGCGGCCTTCTCTGACAGCTGACAGCCGCCTCCCTTCATTACCGCGCCGCGCCGCCGTGGTAATGAATGACGCTTCAGGGTACCTACTTCTTGTGATTCCAAATCAATAAAGTACCACCTCGGCATAATCTAACCAACCTTATCTGGAATATGAGGATAATAATAGTGCCCTAATGATATTTGATTGATGATCTAACTTATTTTTTGCGATTTCAGCTGATTATTTTATATTACTCATATCATACAAATCAAGTTAGCACCCTGAAGCAATTTATGTACTCAAGTTTACATGTGATTAAAAGAAAATCAATAAAGAACTATTTCGTTTGATCAATACCTTTAAATATTTTGCATCCAAATTGTGATATGGATTTAGATGACCATTAGTATACATAAAACTAAAATAAAAACTACAGAACTTTGGAACAACTATACGCAAGGAGCGTGGAATAAATTAAGGATCACGTATAACAACTCATACCGACAATTATTCGGATTGCCTAGGTACTGCAGTGCCTCTGAAATGTTTACAGCTGGATGAATAAACACCTTCGCTGCCCTGCTTCGCCAAAGAGCCTGGAGCCTATGGGAACGCCTAAAAAAGTCTAATAACGAAATTCTATAAGCCACTGCAGAGTGGATCCAATCACCGTTGTTCAAGCGATGGCGCGATATGTTAAGACCACCATAAGTGCTGCAATATAAAATTTTATTTTATGTTTATATTTATGTTTATTGTTATATTTTTGTTTATATTTTTGTTTATATTTTTATATATGTTCATGTTTATATGGTAGAATTGGCTCTGCACTTTATAGCCAATTTAATGGAATAAAAATTTTAATAAATAAATAAATTAAAACCGCTAGATTAATAATGATTTGAAAAATCAAATTTAATATTGTTAACACTTTGTATCCTGGAGCCGTGTAAACACGTGATTATATAACCACGCGTTGGGTCCCGGTCCCGTGTTTTCACATGTTTAGACTGCTCCAGGATACAAAGCAGAAAAAAAAGGGTGAAACCTTGTAGGTATATGTGCGAACATTGCAATGTGGCAAAACTATTATACGAAAATGACTTATTAAATTGTTTTTAATAAATTTAAAATTGATTTAACAAAGTATTTTTATAATTATGACACGTTTAAGAAACAACAACAAGCAGTAATATTTTCATAATTATAACACGTTTAAGAAACCCTTCACAAAGCATGAAATTTCACAAAAATAGGCCGGGCACAGGATTGATTCCATGTGTATTTGGCCAGTGCTAAAAATGTTAATAAATCAAGCTTGTTAATTCAATAAAATCCATAGTTTTTAACAAATCAAATATTTTTATCCACGATGGAACACTAGCATTAAAATATAACCTGAAAAAGTCGAATATAATGATTGGTTTAAAGTTTTCAATTTATTTCTGTTGTTTCCGCAATAAGTATGATTCGTGATTTTTAGTAAAGTATTTTTTTTTTTTTAACGTAATTAAATCTTATTTTTGTAGTTTAATCTAAACCAAGTTATATACAATATAGAAATTATAAAAAATAAAAGTACTAACATTAGAGGCATTAAAGGGAGATCCTTAAGCCTACCATCCACCCGCAGCTGTTATAGAGTCCTGGGGGATTCTTTGTCAGCTACGCATAGAGGAAAGTTATTATAAATATTCCTAAGGTATACAAAAAGGGGGGAGGAGGATCTATAGAAAGAGGCCAACATGTCGTCGTCGTCG
This sequence comes from Micrasema longulum, assembly GCF_059751315.1. Classification (NCBI taxonomy): domain Eukaryota; kingdom Metazoa; phylum Arthropoda; class Insecta; order Trichoptera; family Brachycentridae; genus Micrasema; species Micrasema longulum. Next base: position 111,734 of record NW_028278729.1, on the reverse strand, counting down.
TCCCTCAGGATCCTCTCGATGCTTCTGTATTTTTATATTCAGAAATATGTATTTACACAAACAATTCACATAAATAAACGTATCCAAATATACAAAAACAATTTCTTAAGACTATAGTAATACAACAAACATAAGTTATAATACGAATATTTACAATACGAATTTTTTTAAATATTTACTACAAACGAAAAGACGTGAACAGATCACGTTTTGCTTTTTGCCTTTAATTAGGCGCACTGCTTACAAATAGTAACCTTTGCAGTTTGAAATGTATGTGGAAGGATCAAATCGAAAATTTACTCATTGACACAAAATCTTAGGACTAATTAATGCACGGTTTGGCGTTTAATAATTGAGTTTATTTTATTTCGTTGCAAACGAATACAAACTTTTTTTTCCATTTTCAAATACATTTAAAAAATAATATTTTTAATATTTTAAACCCTTCAATCTCTTCTAATTCTAACTAAAAACGTATTTTAATGTATGTTTTTTATGTAAATACTGGGCAAAATAATATATAAAAAAGTTATTTCGTAAGGTCTAATTTCATATTTTAGTTTTTGTGGACGATATGCTCCATCGGGCATTAAAACATTTAAAAATACAAGAATGTAAGGAAAACAAGAAATAACAATTGTTATGAACATCTTTTTATATAAAAATGAACGTTGCGCAAACAATAATAATTTCAAATATTTTAAAAAATCAATTACAACAAATAAATCACATTTTGTTAAATTTACCTTTCGATTAATAGTGACTTAATAGTAACAGACTTTTTGTTTCAAATTTTATCGAAAATGTTTACCCTGGTGGTGACTTTTAAAAACAAATTTTAATGATATTATAATGGCGTCCTTGAGGTGATTTTCACGAAAATGGCGCTATATAAATTACCCAAACATATATATATATATAATGACTAGTATCTATACAATATAATAAACTAATCACCGAGTTATAAACATGTTTCAAATCACTTTTATATATCGATTATCGGTAGGTAGCAGATCGTCTACATTGGGAAGAGCAAGGTGAAATACATGAGTTTATAAAGTTGCTAAATGTAACGCTAATAAATCTTTCTATGAACTTATAACTACGCTTTGTCTAAAAGTTTTTATTCGTAAAAATAATTGAGATACCTTTTTGAAATGTCATAAATACATCGAAATAAAAGAAAACACTAATGCAACTATTTTTAAAGAATCGGTTATCAAGCCTTAGCATAACTAGCCAGCATTTTTTATTTTTGGAAGCATTTATTGATCTCTTTCGTCATTCTGTATTTTATTGTGGTGTTGTTATCGCTCGAGGAGATTTATTGAACTTTTCACACCCGTTTAATGGCTGAAGCGGTTACCGTTTCGTCTTCTTCAGAAGAATAAACGAATACGAAGCAAATGCTGCAAAGTGTAACGAGGCAATAAGTAGAAATGGATATTCAGTTGTTTTTTTTTTATTGTTTTTTAAAATGAATATTTGCCTTCTTATGATTTACCCAAATATTTCATTTTGAGGGCCATTTTCAACGAGTTGTAAATAAATCACTTTTAGAAAATGGGAATCAAGTTGGGGTAGAGTAGGATTCGAACCACGGACCTTTGAGCCGTGAGTCCGAGGCGCTAGCCGCAGGACCACAACCCGATCCAAATTGATAGTTTTTAAATCAAATTCAATATGAACATCAAATTGTTTACGTTATTTTTACCTTGATTACCTTAGTTAATAAGGTCGAAAATCACTTCATCTATTTTGCAAATGTATTAAAAAAAAAATTCCCATTACATTTCATTAAATGAGTGTGAATTAAAAAAAAACACGTGATTATATTAAGTAGGTATTATCAATAAAGTAACAAGATAGTAGTACAAGATATACAGTTAGAATACAATAATACGATAATTATTATGTATAAACCACATTGCTTCTCAATGGTCAACGCATTTGCCTACCATGCAATAGATTTCGGGTTCGATTCCCGACATGGTTGATATGAAATATTTATTTAAAAGTGTGTTTTACACAGGAATATTTCAGAGTCCCTGGACAGATGCCTGAAGCGTAAGACTGATCATCTCACCTCATGTAATCAAAATGATCAACATACGCTGGAATTGATGTATCAATGCAGTGCCCTATGTACGGAAAGAGAATGATGCTGATGATAAACCAGTTAAATACGATGATTTTAAATACAAAAATAGTATTGATATTTTTTTTTTTTTTTTTATAAAATACAGCAAATACATTTTTACTTTAAAATGTGTTATTTTTAATGTAAAATAAGGTTTAACTTAAGGAAATTCAATTTATTTTCTTTTTGTTAGGGTAATTTAGCAGTTTTGTTGATAACTAACATATTTTTATATCAATCAGTCTCCTATTTCCCATTTTGAAGCAGTGCAAAAGTTCCCGTCACTTTTTTATGGTGCTTTCTCTGCGGGGACCATTTCGTTGCTTGCGTACAAATGTGTTTTTAATCTACTTTAACGTGCATCTAATGTGAGAATTTACTTTGCCGATCTAGCCTGTAAATGGCAAACATAAAGATAGGGGATAGCGTGAAGCGGGAACGTTAACAATGAGCCAAAAATGTGAAAACTCGCGAAGAACTTAATCGCTCGTAGAAGGTACATTTCTGCATAAAAACCTGAGTTTTTTCGAGCTGAGGTTGCTACTAAGTATCGTTAATAAAAAAGGTCGAAATAGTAGTTTTTGTGATTTTTTAGAGATTTTATAATCAACGTATGTATGTCGTTGGTTTTAAAAAAGGAAAATTAAAACTTACAACGAAAAAGAATATATTTATTGATTGTCCCTATATGGCCTAAATGCACGAGGAACAAAAAAGCGCACTAAATTCGGCGAACGCACATTTGCGGTCGCAGGCCCTACGGCATGGAATGCTCTCGCAGTAGAAGTCCAAAACTGCGAATGTGAAGTGATATTTCGGATGAAACTGAAAACCCCCTTGTTCTCTAAATTATTTGAATAAATCCTTAGCATGAGTTGACAAAGTACATTATTTTTCTTAAATTAAAAAGTTAAAATTAAATGTATATATTTATATAATCACTTTGTAAAGCGCCCTGAAGGTATTATATTACAAAAATGGCACTTTATAAATTATCCATAATAATAAAATGTTTATTTTGTATTCGCATCTTATAAGAACGATTAATTTTAATTCACACAATAGTCTACGCGTTTGATCAACTTTTTAAAAATTTACCGACTAACATATTTTCTTAATCAACAGTGCAAGTTGCAAAGTGTTATTTTTTAATTTGTTGTTTATTTATAATATTAAAACAAGTTATTTGTCAAAAAAAAATTATTTGTAAACTGAAAAAGTTTTTTCCAACGTGAAATAAATTATAAAATCAAATATTTAACTATTTAAAAATCAAATGTACAGTACAGTATGTACAAGTTATGTAGAAATGTAAAAATAATGTACTTTACATAAAATTTTATGGTATGTACATAGGTAATTTATAAGTATAAAAAAAAAAAGGTTAACAATATTTCCAATTCTCTTCACAATACATAGTTAGAAATAATCCTAGCATGGAAAAGATTCACCCTTCTAGGTAAATTGCTCAATACAATGTTTATAATCGTGAATTACTCAATTAGATAAATGGTCAATTCAAAACAAACCATTATTGTTTTAATTCATTTACAAGCCTGATTCGTTGGTTAAAAATATACCAAGGCTTTGTTGTCAATATAAATGTTGGAATAACGACCGGTTATTGAAAGAATCTGATAAGGTACCTGATCTGATAGTCTTGTAGGAAAAATATTTTGACTTACCGAATCTGGATATGGGATGAGTTGGATATGATAATAAATATGTACATCCAAAAATAATACAACTTCCAGAATTGCACAACACTAATTGTTTGACTTACGCGGCCACCTGTCACGTCATTTACGAGACGTTATTTGACTTAAAAACACACAAATATTTTTAAATAAACGAATTATTATAAATATTAAACATAACTGTTAGAGTAATGATTCAGACGTATGTAGTTTTACTATTACCGCATTTTTCCGACGCGCAAAGTAATTGATTTATGTACTCCTAGTACCGAATAGCAACGCATTATGACTAATTCTCCGATTTGCAACAAATTTCCAACTAATATTTAGTAGGATTTTGGTAACAATAATAATTTTTGCTTACGATAGGAAACAATTTCAATATTATTTTTATTACATTTAGTCAAGTGGCGTTTTATTCTTCAAATGAAAATGACGTCATTTACATGATGATTTTTATATTTTATTGATTTCAAAGAAAAGAAAATTAATTAATTATTTTTATTACTGAGGTGCACAAGGCATTGCAAAAGTACATAAATTGCAGTAGGACTTTATTTGCTCCATAAAGATAATCAGTCTTACGCTTCAGGAATCCAAAAATGTTGTAGTGAAAACAACATTTAAAGAAATCGAACCTGGGACAAGCGAGGAAGTTAATCACTACCACAATTGTATACCTTGATATATGTTGACTAAAAAACGTACTACTTTATAAAATTGGTACAATTATTATTTATATTCTTATGTATGACATTACTTTAAATATGTTTTTTATTATATATTTTACAATATTATTTATGTTTAAGTTACATTATGTACCCTTAGCACATAAATATACTTCAGACTTAACAAAAATTGTTAAATTCTTATATTGAATTAGAATTGCATTTATAATTAAGCGGCGTCTTTTATTATTGTTTTATTAGTATAGAACTACTTATACTTGAAAAAATAAATGAAAGTAGATTGAAGTCACTTATTGTATTTTTCGGAACAAAAATAAGATGCAAAACTGTATTCTTCCGCCGCTCATACATAGACAGATTTTAAGATACAAGTCATAATCTTCTTAGTAGATTTATATTTTTACTTTCTAATAAACGAATATTTCGAATAAAGTTTTACGATATTTTTATTGTTACAAACACGTCATTCTTCCGTGTGAATTGAACCGTCGCCGAGTACATACATATTTGATCGTCCTATTTCGTGAATATCTCGTGTCTTTATTCTAAATTACGTATTTATTATAAAATACCGGTTCTGTGTATCTTATTTATTTATTTGTCTCGACAAGTGAATGTGTGATGTGTATATCGACATTTCAATATCGTTAAATTAACCTAAGCGTAGGACTAAGTGTTGAGGAATATTATATGCAAACACTCGTTCACCATTTTATCTGCAAAGGTAAGTCTCATTTTAAACAAAACTTAGATATGTTTTAACATTATTTCTTGTATGTAAATAAACATATTTTACTGTTGGGTTAAATACTCGTATGTGTTTAGACAATGTTGCATACAGTTTTTCAAATTAGATTGTTTTAAATAAAACAACCTCGTTTTTAACAACTTGTGTTTTATTTTTTTCCACCGACCGGTTTCAAAGCTAACACGCTTCCTCATCAATGTTTACGTAAATTATTTACGTAATTTTTGTCGAAGAAACTTGTTTGGTTTGAAACCGATGGGTAAAATAAAAAAACAGTGGTTTAAAACAAAGTTATTTTATTTACTTTAATATTATGAATAACCACAATGTTAGTGCTTCAAATATAAAACTTTTAAACTGTTTTTATTTATTTATAATTTACTCGTATTTCTTAATTTACAGACTTAATACGTTTATTCAACAATAGCAAACACATTTTTTTCTAATACATACAGGTGGAATTGAAATAAAATATAACTAATAAAAATGCAATTTAAAAATCTTTACTATGGTAACATATTACATTAGAACATTTGAGAAAAAAGAACATGGATGTTTATGAGCTATTATTGGCGGGTTAAAGATGCTTTTTTATACGTTATGTAACATTTACTATCCTGTCTACTCGTATATTTGAAAATCCATATGCCTTCAATTCTTCCAACGGTTGACTTTTGTGGCGTTAAAGAGCTGAAACTTTTTTGGTGTTGGTGAGATTCATCTGTTTTAATAATTTTAACTACATGCTAACTAGGCAACACTTAAAAACATTTTCCTTTTTTTATACAAGTTTAATAAATAATATTTTTAGAGGGGTGCCCACGAAATGTATCCATGTTCCGCTTTCTAGAACATTTTCGTCTCTGTTGTAATATATAGGGAGTTAATTCCAGACCTTGCGTACAATAATTTGGACACAATCGAAATATTGTTTTAATCTATTATATTACACATATACTTTTTATTATACGTCGTAAAGATGGGTCATTAAATTGTTCTATAAACTTAGAGTTTATACTCTAAGGCTATGATATTAATCATGATTGAATTCCGTGTGTATTGTTACTGAGTTTTTTTTTAAATGAATTTTTCTCAAACCTAGGTGTCCCGTGGTGTATTCCACAGATATAATTAGGCCTCTTGGTTGGTTGTGGTGCAATTTTTCTTAATACATATTCGCTACATTGTCTTTTTTATTCTTCTTTACGTAAAAAACATTGTTTAAAGGTAATATAAATAATTTTGTTTAAAAACTTTTTTTTCCCAATTATTTTTTTGATTAAGTAGAAATTTTGTCCTTCAAAAGTTCATGTTATTTGAATTCGTTTCAAAATACTTTTAATTGTTATTACACAAATGACAAAAATGGTCGCTTTTAAGTTCATCTACGATTCAGGATATTTTACAGTTTATTCTGCGGTATGGAATTATAGGCTGAGGAGTTACTAGTCGCTAAAATCGTATTAAAAATGCCTAGAACTTAACCTACAAATTTAACTTTTAATGAACTATGTAAACCCTAAATCAATGATATCTCTAAAATAGCCTGTATTAAGAATACATATATTGTATTTTTCATTTATTTTATTACAATTTGTTCAATGTATATTTTTATCGTTTAGTAACATTCTTCAAAATACAAAAAAGTCATTTGAGATGATTTTGATTTTTGTGGAAAAAATATATCATTTACCAAATGCACGGTGGTTAGTTTTGAGATCACCGAAAATTTCTGATTTATTAAAAAACATATTTTTTTAGCGTTATTATAATTTACCGAAATATTTCAGTTTTCCTGACCATTTTCACTGAGTTGTAAATAACTATTAGAAAATGGAAATCAATTTGGGGTAGAGTGGAGTTCAAGACCATAAATTAAATAAATTCACATAGCAAATAAAGTTAATAGTTTTTAAAGTTTTGTCTAGACAAAAGTTGTTGGTGAAAATAAAAATGTTTAATGTTCTGTAAAAACAGTAGTGTTGTAAATAAATAAATATTGCCCCTTAAACAATTAAACGAAATACTACCGAATAGAGAATATAAATAACCTTTTTTCGTACTCTATCTCTTGTTTTTTAAAAAAAAGTATATTATAATTTTCCACGCAAAATAAAACAATGGTAATTTTACTGAAAAATATTTTTCCCTCCAGGACATCAAACGGGATAAAAATGACGCCTTCAATTTTAATGAATTAAGTCAAGAAACAAAGCATTTGTATCTCAGAAAAACGATAAGAATCCTTTTGAGGGAGTGTTTTCGGCTTGTCAGGAAATAAAAGTCTGTAAATAGCACCCCAAAGGGTAAGAAATGGCGGCACTCTACGTCACAAAGAAATATAAATACTGTACATTTTTGTGGACCGGGTTTAGTTCATGAAAAATGTACCCCGTAAAATGTTCCAACCCCCCAAAAATGAGCCCAGCTTTTGAATAAAACATCATAAAAAAATTGTTGATGCAATATGTCACACCAGTAAAAATGTATGCAGTTCTTTTAAAAATTCATGTCATTTCATTTATTAAATGAAAATTAATTTACCGTTTACATAGTATTAAGGCTTTTTGGACTGTGCGTAAAGTCAAAATATTTAACACAGGGAAAAAATATTTTAAATGTTTAGAAATAACAATATATTTAACATTAAGAATAATGATAATCATTATTCAAAAAAAAAAATATTAAAAAAAAAAAAAAATATAAAAAAAAAATGGAATCCAAATAATCGCAGATAAAAAAATTATCCAAAAAAGAGAAGAGGAAATGATTGTTAAATTAAATTTTTCTGAAGTATGTAAAAAAATTGGAATTTAAAAATTAAATTAAATATAATATTTACGTTGCTAGCATATTTTATTGAATGGAATTATTTTTTCATTCTTTAAAAAATCATCATGTTTGATTTCACGTGTTTATATTTTTTGACCTTTAATCATCAGTGTGGCTATATATGAAGCAAATATTACCCGCTTGGAAAAAATAAATATCCCCAAATTAACCACTTTCTAGGGGATAAGAATATTAAAAAATGCACCCCTAGTCTATTATGGTTCCAGAAATCTACAAAAATATTTTATTTTTTTGAAGCTAATAAATGAATAGTCTAAAATTAACATTTTAACCAAAAGCTTTGTGTTCTTTCTTGTTAAATGATAATACAAATATTTACTCGTACTCTCTCTAAAACTGCTACATTATATTATATATCATGTAGGAATATTAGAATGGTCAAAAAACCAAAAAAATAAAAGAAAATCTGTATCTTCGTTCTCAGTTTACTCTTTTTTGCAGTATTAAAACATTTTGCACAATGCTTTTTCAGAAATAAAATTAATCACATGAAAATATCTACTCTACACGTAGGTATGGTCGAATAGTTTCACAAAGGATATTAGGATACTTCCACTCAACCTACACAAAATAGTTTCAAAAATATTTAAAGGTAAATAAAAATCGTTTTATAAAAAGAAACCGTTTTACACATACATGTAGCTTTTCGGATATTTTGAAATAGATTGTTTCTTTTTACGCGCGTTGTAGCTTTTCATCGTATTAGAATTTTCAGGGGTTTTTAGAAGATTCTCGTAAGAATTTCCATCTGATCGAGGTACGCTTAGTCAGGCGGACAATGCCCATTGTGGATTTTATATTCTGTTGCGTTTTATAGCGGAATATTTCTCAAGATAAGGAGAAGCAAACCGGTAACGCGAGGAGATCTTCACTGAATACCTAATAGTGGATGCAGACTGAAAGGAGAGGACGAAATACCTGAGATTCGGAAATATGACGTCCGTCTTATCTTGTAAATAAATGTAACTCTTGTACCTGCAATATCTCAGTCGGACATGATTTAAATAAAATATGGAAAAGTCGTATTATAAACGTATATCGTTTCGAAAATTATAAATAATCATAAAAAATATTTGAATTTTATCTTAGTTTTTAAAATCATTTTACTGTTTTTTTTAAGCCAGTCAACAGGCCTTAAAATTCCTAATGGATTGGTATTAATGATACGTAATATATGTACCTAAGAGGATAAAACTCAGGAGTCCACTATTTGCCGTTGTGAAGCTAAAAATACAGAAATCCACATTCGTTATAAAAACGAATTTTTTAGTTGAAATAATAATCTGATGTCCACTTTGTTTTAATATCAAAAACATCGGTTGTCCAAGATATGCTTTTTTAATAAAATTGTGTTCTATTATTATCAAAATAATCATTTCTTAAACCTTAAAAGTTCTTTAATTGAAATCATCTTATTTGGTTTATTATAGAAACAAAAGACGTGTGGTACTTAAATCCACAAATTTGAAATATCCAGCGACCGGTTTCATCGCTTTCGCGACATCTTCGAGACCGGTATCTTTATTAAGGAGTTCAATGTATAAAAAATGGATAGAGAATTCTAAATTAAATTAAATAAAAAATGTTTTCATCTTAAGGATCATTGAATTTTTTTTCTTCTTTTTTTTGGGTTAGCTAATGAGTTGATATAATGCTATTTTTATGAATTTAAGTAATGTATATATGTAATTTTTATTTTTAGTGTCCCATCCTTCGTGAGTCTGATTTTTGTCAATTGTTATTTCTGAAAAACAAAGTCATTAGTAAAAATATATAACAATGGGTATAGTAATGGAGAATGCACGTGTGTTATCTGTTTATTAAGTAATTCTACGTTGGGCTTATTTTTCAATTTATTAATTCCGAGAATTTCTAGTTTGTCAAATTTATGGCTTTTAAGTGCATTATGAATTATTTTTACATAATTTTTTTAATCAAAAGAATGTTTATTTTCTTTTAAATGATTGGCAAAATTTGAATTACCTTTATTATTAGACCATGATTTTATGTGCTCTTTTATGCGTGTTTTAAAGGCTCTACCCGTTTGGCCTACGTAGCATGTACTTTTAGTCATTACAATTAAGAAGGTAAGTTTCTGAGTTGGAAAACTGATCTTTTTTGTCTTTATTATTAACCAACAGGTTAGCTAAGATAAGATAGAATAGGATATTCCAAATTTGTGGATTAAAGTATCACTCGTCTTTTATTTCTATAATAAATAACAATGAACTTCCATCAAAGAATTTTCACTTACAAACTTAAATGTTTTATGTTATTTGGTTCAAAAGTTATGATGTTTTGGAAATTACACAATCACAAAATCTTGCTTCCTCATTTCGTTCAATGTGACTCCCGTGGTTTATCTTTAATCTTGCTTAAACTTAACCCAAACAATCTTTACCTAAACAATCGTCACAGTATTAGAATTATGGTCAATATTAAAGAAATGATTTAAAAATGCAGTACGCATGATCTTGGCAAGATCCAGACAGACATGGGAAATGTGTCATTTTTGACCAAGAAATGATTACCCCGCTTCCCTTTGCTGTTGAAACACATTGACAGTACTATTTAGTGAGCAAAAACAGACTTGACAATAAATAAATAAAAATCCATTAAAATCCTAAATAAGGTAATCGATCGGAGAAGTCCACCTAGCCTAGCCTAGCATAGTGATTGGTGCGTTTGTCTATCATGCTAGAGACCCCGAGTTCAATTCTCGGTATGGTCGACATAGAATATTTATTATTTATTATCACCGGGGTGCAAAGTATTTGTTTTTTTGTTAAAAATAATGTACTGAAGTAGAACGTTCGAGTATTAATCACACGAAATACAAGTCAAGCGTTTGATGAATTCTCGTCTCCAGGGTATGAAGAGTAATTGTTATTTTATTCATAGAAAATTGTATGAGGTAAGTGAGTCCATTCCAATCGTGGTTGTGCTTCCCCAAATATTACTGTGGAGATTATACACACAATCTCCCCCTAATATAACAACCGTTTAACTACCCCACAAGCCAATTTTCTTCGAACTCCCCGCGTCAATCCATCCCCGCTGTACAGATTAAGCCAAATACTTCAATATATATTTATTTTTTAAATTAAAATATGTTAAGTAAACTATATTTTATAGGCAGATATTTCAAAATACCTTTTTATGTTCCTAAAACTCGTACGTGACAAACACGGGCAACGCGATTTCACATTGACAAATCTAATACTTATAATTCGTCTATTCAGAGACTGGGTCTTAGTAAACTTGGCAATGAATTTAGCTCTTTTAATATATTTTCCTATTTAAACTCAAAATTTGAACAAAGGCTTTTATTGAAGGTAGAATAATAAATAATGTATTAAGTATTTAGCCATTTTGTGTTCTAGTACCATAATGTTTTTTTTGTATTATTTTTTTTCATTTTTATTTATTTATTTTTACAGTAAATCACTTCTTAGTTATATAAATATATACCTACTTTATATATTTGTAAACTACTTGGTATTTTTTTTCAATGTAAAAGTCCACTTAGGATTTTTAAAATATGAGTAATGTATTTAACTTAAATTAAAAAAACAATGACAGATTATAAAGCATGTAAATCCCTATGGACTTAACTGTCCCTGCTCAAAAATACTCTCCATCTCTGGCGGGACACGAGTTTGAAAACAGGTTTATTTTACAAATATACATATGTTTATCATAATTATTTTAGTATCAACGCAAAGTGCAGCGTTTCTGGGATATTTTATTAAAAAGAAGGTAAGGTGATCAGTCTTACGCTTCAGGTTCCAATACAGGGACAATGAAATATTTTAGTGTAGAATCGCATTTTAAGCAAACATTTCATACCCTTCCTGGTAGGAATTGAACCCAGAGATCTTAAAAATGATAGGCGAAAGCGTCAACCGCTACACTCTGAGGCGGTCTTATCTCCATTTACTTCAATTTTTCTACATTTTTACCCGATTTTTTTTACGTGGCAAAAAAAAGCACTTGTCCAGCGTTCAATTTCTATTTCACTCACAGAACTGTAATTTTTATCCGCCCGGACATAGATATATAATATGCATACGTTATAGAATCAACATTCTTTACTATAAAGTATTATTTAAAAAAATTGAAATATTCTTGTCGTTCGTTTTATGATCTTTCGTTTGAATCTAATGGGTGTTATTAGAATATCTTGAAACTAACATACAACCTACCCTACCTGACCTCTACGACTGAACTGTACAAAAAACACACCAGTTTGACATAAACTACTTGACTAAAATTGAGAACTTAAAAATTGTGCACAAAATAACACTGGAAAACATACAAGACGACGACATAATATTAGTCAAAAATGCTGACATACACAAATACAACACCAGACAACAACAACACTATCATATTGAAAAAGCAAAGACAAACACAGGACAGTTAAAAATACTACATAATGGACTTAAATTTTACAACGACCTACCTTACTACTTGAAAACTTTTAATGGAGACAAATTTAAAATCAATCTGAAAAAGCACATGATGACTGAACTAACTAAACTAGACGAGACATAAAATGACTAGACAATATTAAATTTCTAATGTAACCCTAACGGGTTTTTTAAAATTGTAAATAAATAAAAAAAATAAAAAAAAAAAAAAAACGTCATTCATTGTTGGCTCTGAAAAGTAATTTATAATTTGGGCCACCAAGGAACCCACAGTTTTTTTCAGTTGTGTTAATGGGAAACCCTGTTTATTTTAATTTGAACCAACTGAGTTATCTACAATCAACTAAAAATCACAGGGTTGTTTTTTTCCTGCAGAATATCACATAATTTAAAATATACACCTTCGCCCATATGTTTCACCTCACATATTACGCCATTCGGCACGTTCCCTTTTAACATATTTATCTTAATATTAGACGTTCTATATCTGTCTGTCAGCGTATATATACTAGCATAAATATAATACTGCCTATTTAAAATGTTTGTAACATCGCTCTACATGCCCGTATATACGAGTATATTCACCCTTAAAACGAATAACATTAAAAAAATATTTTTTAAACTGCAACCTCCTAATCCGCGTCTACGGGGAATTTCCCTAATAAAAGTTTTAAAGCCAAAGGATTTTGGGTATACAGAAAAAAAGGTCTGTGGAGATACAAAAAATTAACCCCTTCCGCAACGGGGATCAAAAAAGGAAAAAAAACCGCAATAAATGTTGGGATTATGATTGTCTTTTCAAATGTAGCGAAACACATTTTTTACGTTTGTTTTTTTAATTTTTCGTCGCACCCTCACACGGAAAATAACCTTTTAAAGTAATTATTTTATTTATTCGTTACACGTGGACATTCGTACTTAAAATATTTACCCTGGAATTTAGCCAGGTATTCAAACGTGACGTTGTTTTTATGTCAAAATATAAAAATACATGTGTTGGTATTTTATATAAAATTTATTAGAACTGCGTTGAAAACAACGGGAAGTGAGTTTAATTTATACAAACTCCATTTGCATAATAAAAAAACACACGAAGAATAGAAAATGTTTAGTGAACAGGCACAAGTATTTTATATCCCGGGGATTTTTCATTTGTTTGATAATTAAAATTACACGATATAAACTCGAATAGTTATCTGGTAAAACTTCTTAAAACGATTCCAGGGAAAAAATGCTTAAAATCATTACATGCGTTTGAATTCTTAATGTTGATAGCAAACTTAATATATGTTTTTAAATACTGATACCAGTTTTCAAGGTGTCACAAAAGCAATAAAACCGCACAAATCTTGTTTTCAAATATTATTTATTTTTATATCAACTTTGTTTAGGCCATCTTCTTTTTCCCATAAAACCAATATACTAAATCCCAGGAGAGAGTTAAAACTGTCCTTAAAATCTAATCTGACACATAATTTGCTCCGATCCACGATGCTGTTCTTCTTCAAAACGATTACCTCCTATTGGTTCCAGGCATATCGTATGATTAAGTAACATCCAATAAAAGTTATACATCCCCTAGGATGAAAATATTATTTTTGTCAAAATTGTGGATGCACGTGGAATGTAATTTTTTTTACATAATGTAATTTGTGCATTGGCGGACTTATTACCATGTGGTAATTTCTTCCAAATAACCAAAAGTGTAAAAGTTTTATTTATATAATTTAAGTTACAAAACTTATTCAATGGAAAAAAAAAAAAAAAAAAAGAATAACTGTATTTTTTATATAAATTACATAAGATCAATATTATTACTAAATAGGAAGAAGAAATAAAGGGGAAAATAAGATACATTAAGGATAAAAAAGGAGATGTTTCTTCAGACGTGATTTAAACAGAGATACTGTAAAAAAACATATTTGATAGAAAGTAAAAAAAAAGCTACAGATATTCAAATAGAGGAATAACTGCATTTTTATATAAATTAAATTAAATCAACTCAATATAAAAATGGGAATGAACAAGAAAGAAGAATGGAGGCTACATAAAGGAAGAAAAAGGAGATGTTTCTTCAGACTTGAATTAAACAGAGATACCGCAAAAACATATTTGATTGTGGGTGGGAGATGATTCCACAGCCAAACCGCATGGACACTTTATGAGCTAAAGAAGAAAGAGGATTTTTTTTGAGAATTAGAACAGAAAGGTAAACCATGAAGTGATAAGCGTTGAAATTTTTCACGAAGGTATATGGGTGAGTTGGGACTCTAAAGTACGGTGAACAGAAGTGAGAGGGATTGATAATCTCTCCACTCTCTAATTTTGAGCCATTTCAGTTACCTACGAAAGTCAGAAATGTGGTTATATTTCCAATACCAAAAATATACTGAATGTAATATACGAGTACCATTTATAAATTTTAAAAGGGAGAGTGTGCAAATGTACGTTTGTTAGTGTACCAACGTATGATTGTGTATGTTAGTGTGTGTCGGTAAGTGTGTCAGTAAGTGTGTGTATGTAAGTATAATGTGATCATCATCATTTCTTTTCTGCACCGAATGGTGCATAGGACACTGCTTAGGTACACCAATTGGATTCATTAAATCATGATCATTTTTGTTATCTGAAGAAATGATGATCAGTCTTACGCTTCAGGTGCCAGTCCAGGAAATATGAATATTTTATGTCA
This sequence comes from Micrasema longulum, assembly GCF_059751315.1. NCBI lineage: Eukaryota > Metazoa > Arthropoda > Insecta > Trichoptera > Brachycentridae > Micrasema > Micrasema longulum. The sequence goes on along the minus strand of NW_028278729.1, from coordinate 96,482 downwards.
ACCATGTCGGGAATCGAACCCGAAACCTCTTGCCTAGCAGGCAAAATATTGTAATATGGTACAACTGTGTAATATGTACAACTTTTTTGTTTTTGTGTTATTTCATAATTTTGTAATAGAACATTGTTATGTTTAAATGTATTCATGCTTATGTTTTTAAATGGCATTTGTGCCGTATTCACTGATAAAAATAAAAATAAATTAAATTAAATAAACGCGCTGACCATTAACACTATATAAGTGGACATATTAAATTTTGATTATCAATGATTTTCTCTTGTTTTTTTAACCTTTACAAGGAAACCAATAATTTACAATAATGTAAAATTAAAGAAAGCATTACCTTTTTTTACTAAACATTTTTATAATTGACTTTTAAAAATCTAAGCCCTTAGACAATTGCTAAAAAAAAAAAGATATTTGTGGAAACTGTTACAAAATATACGAATTTTTTTCTGTTCTCACAGCGTATTGTTTTATTTTATTGTTAAAATCTTTAGAAGATTTGTAAAGTTTGAATTGAAAATCCGCTATTTAAAAACTAAATTAGTCGAATATACCATTTCACAAAAAATTCACAGAGATATTTATTGTAAAATTTTTCATTTCCGGAATCAACAGAAAGCTCTTGACATTCTTCTCAACGACTCAAACAAGCTTTTGAAATTGAAAAAAGCTCTGAAATTACATTAAACCGTCCACTTCACCTACATAACTACATTCCTATTCAACTCAAAGCTAGCATCATAGCACTGAAATACCCCATTTTATTTCATTCGGAGCTAATAGTTTCATAGTTTCAAACAAATTCAACGTTTGAATTATATTTCCCTAGTTGTACTTAACGTGATAAAGTAAACTTTTTTCTCGTTTTTCTGCTAAACAAAATTTACATTATTTGCCGAGAAACTTTTTATCCATGCGGTTACGACTCTTTACATGGTCAAAATTTAATAAACAGTTCGTCGTTTTATTTCAATTTGCGCCTGAAAATAAAAAAACTCCAAAATTAAAAAAAAAGTTTAAACGGGATTTTAAACAGTAATACATATTTTTTTAAAAACGTAACAATACTTTCGTAAATTATATTTGTAGATTATATTAAACGATATCTGAAAATATGATCTCTCAAATATTGTATTAAATATTAATTTTATGATACATACACCGCTTGACAGATATCCAGATAGAGTTAGATATAGTTATAAAAAAATAGTCATACAGGCAACCCTCTTACAAAACGGTACATAGATTCCTATAAAATGTCATGTTATATGAGACTCGTAGTTAGTACAAAAGGGCGGGTAAGGATTCGAAAAGGTTAAACACAGTTTTATTGTATAAATGTAATAAAAAAGTATTATATTTAAGTCTCCAAAAGTAAAAAATAACCTTTTCAACTTGTAAAAACTTGATTTAATAATGTTTTTTCCTATTGTTGCTTGAGAAAACTAAACGTTAACGTATTTTCGGTTTAATTTAATGTTTATAAGCTCGCTAATATGTAAAAATGATTTTTTCTCAGAGTGTTAATTTAAAGTTTTTTTTTCGCGTCATTTTTGCAATCATCATTTTTTAAATAAAAATCAAGTAAGGGTCTATCACTAGAGCACTTACAGGGCACTGCGAGTTGAATAAACACCTTGATAAGTGAACCTTTTTGAAAATTTTGGATGTAGGCTCTGCAGTGCAGATGACGAAGGACATGTACGTTATATTTACATTCTATGCGAATGTGATGCTTTTTATTGCAAAAGAAGAAGCTTTCTCGGTGGACCATTGGTTTAACCTGAGGATGTGACAGCACTCGCCCCCTACCTAATAGCCCGTTACTTTAAGGTCTTGGGCTTCAAGCAGAAGATTTAGCAGAGACCATAGACAGACAATTAAAATGGACGAAACACATTGACGGGCTCACAAAAGTAATGGCATCTTTACTTAATAATTAGCATATTCTACAAAATTAAAAACCTCGTACCAAAAAACGAAAAAGTACAACACTTATGCCAAACCTAATTCAGCTACACGATCACCTTCTGAGGAACCGGTAACAAGACATATGTACATAACAAGAATACAAAAATAATACAATAAAATATTTAAACAAACATACAACTTATCCCACCTGACCCCTATGACTGAACTGTATGAAAAATACACCAGTTTAAGATCAAATACTAAAATTAAGAAGATTAAAATTGTTCACAAAATTGCACTAAGAAATATACAAGACGATGACATAACATTAACAAAAAATGCTGACATACACAAATATAATACCAGACAGCAACAACACTACTGCATTAAAAAAGCAAAGACAAACGTAGGACATTAAAAAATACTATACAGTGGACTTAAACATTACAATGACTTACCTTACTACTTTAAAAACAAGACTGGATACTAATTTAAAATCAACCTGAAAAAATATTTACGGGTTTTTAAAAACAAAAAATGATCAACAATATATTGAGTTTGTCCAAATTTTTGTATACAAGGACTGGATTCAACTCCCTGGGAAGCTGTTTATATTAACATATTACAACGGACATGAAGAACGTTGGTTTCAGGCGTTGCCTAGTATGTAGGTGAACTAATTCAATTTGATGAATCTCACCCGCATAAATAAAGGTTTCAGCTCTTTAACTTCACAAACATCAACAGATGAAAGAACTGAAGGAATATAGGTGTTCAAATATAGGCAGAATGGTGAATGTTACACAGTGTGTAAAGTGGCCACTTAAACCAGCCATTGACTGGTCATAAGCCCTGTAGATGCCTGGACTTCTATAGTACCTTCTCTTAAATGTTCTTCATGTCCGTTGTAATATGTTAATACAATAAATGATTTTTATTAAAATTTATTTCAACAGAGAGGGAAAACGTTTTTGAGAAGGGAATATGGAAGTCTAGGCATTTGCAGGGCTTATGACCTGTCATTGGCTGGTTTAAGTGGCCATTCTGCCCATGTTTGAACATCCACATTTACTCAACTCTTCCATCTGTTGACTTTTGTGAAGTAAAGAAAATCCAGCCAGTCTGCAAGCATTTGGACATACTCAAACATTGTTGATATTTATTATTTTAAATCTCTAGAAGCTTGGAGGTTGAGAACTTTTTAACTTACAAGACCCGTCGAAATAAACCTACTCAGGTCGCATTGAGGTCAGGAGCTGCTTTAGCACTAACCCCTATTTCAAGAATATAATCGAATGTGATGTCGGTTTGTTACAGCTTTTCTTTCAACTTTACGAAATAAAATAATTCTCTAATTAGCAGATAACAATTAACTGGTGAAATCTGCAACACTGTTTATACGCTAATATAATTTTTTTCATTTATTTATTGATCTTAGATTTTATAAAAATCCCTTCATGTATAATTTGGATGTCGAGTAAAATAAAACAAGACGCTGCTTCCCGAGTCAAACAACATAAATCTCCTCCAATAAATCAGGGAAACTTCAAATGGAAACGTCATATTATTTCCACAAAAGATTTAAGTTGAAAATAAATTATGGCCTCCCTTCCAAGCAGCACGTACAATAGAATATAGAAATATTTCTCGTATTTTTATTGAATACTTTAATATTTTCAACACTTTAAATATTGTTTTCGTTTAAAGGAAGTCAATTGTAATTTATTTATTCATCTTATGATATAACATAAAGTTATTCCCTTAATAAAAAGTTACTTTGACTATCTAACTGGGGTAAGTAACCTCGTTTAAAGACAATAAAAAATGTATTATTTTACTAGCCAAAAACACAATATATGCATATCTATTAGTGTATTTATGGAAAACGTTGTGAGCACAGTAAAAATAATAAAGAAAATAAATGTTAATAAAATTACAGTTTTAATGAATGACTGATTGATATTTTAATAGAACTACTTTTATCGCTCTAACGGCATCATTAAACAGGTATTTTTTAAAGACGATTAATTTATAGGAAAGTTTGAAGAATATGGAGTTATTTTTTCCTATCGCCAAAGGAAATTAATAAGATTTAACATATCACAACAGTGACGGAGAACATGTTTTAGAAGGGAGTACGGATATAAAAGCATTTACAGGGCTAAAAACGCTCGTCTTAAATTCTGGTTCCAATTTACATACAGAACAGTTGTATTTTTCATTTGCCTAAACTCGGAACCCCCTAGAAGAGTGCTAGTTATAAATACATTTTCATCAGACACAGTAATCTGATATGAAATAAACGATCCCTTTAAATAAGTTCGAGAAACGTTACTTATCCTAACTGCTTTAGTGTGTGTGGAATATGGACACAACTACCCTTAAACTCCATAAATATTAAAGCGGATATAAGTTTCACATGTGGAATGACAATCATATGAGATGTTAGATAGTTTTGGGAGCAAAACCTCAGAATGAAAATACTGCTGGCTAAATTCAGGGTTGCCAAATGCTTTTTTTCTACCATTAATCAGTGCAATTTACATATATCATGCATTTTTTTAAAAACTCATTTATTCTGTATGCCGACAATTGGTAGAAGTCCAAATTAAATTTGATAATGTATTTGTAATGATAATGATTTTAATTCTACTCTATTTTTAAAAATATACGAGAAGGTATATTGTGACAATATATTAAATATATTTTTGTGGTTGTTTTTATATTTATTTACATAAGTATATTCATATTCTATTTTCTAAATATTTTCTGCATTATTTTTTTTTTACATCCTTAATTCATTCCTTTTTTTAAAAATTTACGGCACATTACGTTAAGTGTAAAAAAGTGTTAAAAATGACACGTTTATATGTTTATTTAAATTTGACTATGCTACCTTGCTAAGTTTAACTTTTTGACTAAATTTAATTTTTAAAAAGATTCATTAATTCATACTTTTAATCAGATGGTTTTATTTTGGGAGCATTTGCAGTTAGTCATAAAATAAAAAATATGTTTAAGAACAGAACTCGAACATCGAAAGTTTGATGCTCGTGATACTGCTATGAACCGTTACTATGGGAAGGCCAACAAACTATAATTTAATGAGAATTCATCAATATATTGACGTATTTTTTAAAAAAAAGCGTTTGTGACAACCCTGATCATAATGTACTTACAATAAAAAGAGAAGTATTGTGTGTGGCGGAAAACGCCATAACAGAATAGAATAGGGGTGTTTAATGGTAAATCTCACTCATGCAGCCCAATTGGGTTGTCCTAAGTCAACATTTATATTGCTAACAACATACCTACCTGTTTTTTTATAGAAATCAACGCATTTAATCATTATAAAATATGATAAAATACATGAGCACTTATTTTTTTATTTTTTGATTTCTATAGTATTCTTCTAGTAGCCTTTATTTAAATTCAAAATAAAATGTATACCCACACCCAGGCATTGCCTTTGTGGGTTTTGAGTGTGTTTTTTTAATAGTTTTTTTTGAATTTGTAACTTATGTATACATACTTTTAAATGGTTAGAATTTTTTTAATAAATTTAAAAAGAAAAAAAATATCCATCATAATTTTCTTTTCACTAAATTTTTATACGACGTATTCGTCCGTCGCCCATTATCGTTAGATACGTCTTTGTTTTCAATAAAAATATGGATTTGGACCCTTCCTGTTGAGAATCCGTGTGTGTCATCCTGGCTCAGTATCGGTATCGGGATCTGTTAGGCAATAAATTATAACGAGAAAGAAAAACTATCATTCGTGGGGTTAGTTGGCAGTTTACATGTATGTTATTGAAATTTTCCATAAATGCGCCGTGCTTTATCTTCCTTTACTTTCCCGACAAAAACTTTACAGATAAAGGAAAACGTATTACTATTTGCCTTTTGTATAAATGTTTGTAAGCCAGTTTTTGTCGTCTGTTCTCAATATGACGACTATCTCATGAATACTTAATGGCAAAAAATGTACGAACAATGTATATGTATACTTACTTAAAATGCAAACTTAATAAATTAATACATTGCTATGCTAAAATCAACATTTATAAACAGTTAGTTGGATATGGCTTTATAAGTTTAATTAGGCCGGTTACTCGATTGCTCAAGCTTAATTTGATCATTTGAACAAATCTAATATATAGTACGCGTTTATTTTTTACCTGTTACATGGTTGAATAGTAGTGCCAGGTTACAATTGTTTTTAAAATATTATAAACATATGTAAACTAGTAAAGTATCACTATATAAATCAATAAATGACAAATATTTTATTTAAAATGTTGATGGGTGTGAGAAATGGCCTTGAGGCAATATGCCCGCCCTTATGCATATGTTTGTAAACTGTATATGTATATAAGGTTTATAAATAAATAAATAAATGAATCATGGTTATTTTATTTTATTTTATTTTATATTATTTTATTTTATTTTATTTTATTTTATTTTATTTTATTTTATTTTATTTTATTTTATTTTATTTTATTTTATTTTATTTTATTTTATTTTATTTTATTTTATATTATTTTATTTTATTTTATTTTATTTTATTTTATTTTATTTTATTTTATTTTATTTTATTTTATTTTATTTATTTTTTTTATTTTATTTTATTTTATTTTATTTTATTTTATTTTATTTTATTTTATTTTATTTTATTTTATATTATTTTATTTTATTTTATTTTATTTTATTTTATTTTATTTTATTTTATTTTATTTTATTTTATTTTATTTTATTTTATTTTATTTTATTTTATTTTATTTTATTTTATTTTATTTTATTTTATTTTATTTTATTTTATTTTATTTTATTTTATTTTATTTTATTTTATTTTATTTTATTTTATTTTATTTTATTTTATTTTATTTTATTTTATTTTATTTTATTTTATTTGTTTTTATTTATTTATTTTTTTTTATTTTATTTTACATTATTTTCTTTTATAAATGGAGAATTGACAGAAGCTCCAAAATATTTCGTACAAATCTAATGTAATTTTACATTAGTAGCTAACACTTATCAATATTAAACACATTAACTATACCAACTTGTACAAATAAACAAAACTATTTTAAAAACTCTCAATAGTGACAAGCTTTTGGGAGATTTTTAAATATTTATTCATGTTTATTTATGGTATCTGTTATTAATAACTTACTTACTTAAATGACGATTTCATAATATTATAGTAAACGCGATCAATCTCTCAATTATTTTGAGAATGAAAATTGCAACATTACGAATATTTTTGTTAGACTATTTTTTATTTTTTAAAAATCACATTTACAACAACTCGAACGAAACAAAAAACTAAAGCGTTAAAAATGTGTTTTGATTCGATTAAAAGATAATGATGTTTATTTAATATATTGATGTGTTTTTTTAATGAATATTGTTTTACCTGGTGGCTTCAATGTCGAAACAATTTATATTCAAGTGAGAAAGGCTCGCTTTGGTAGTTATATTAGCACAGCACTAGTTGTCTGTTTGGCTGCATTTTGATGAACGATTTGCATTCTACTACATATTTGTAGTACAACACCGAGCGACTGCATAACACGGATAGACTGTACTCCGCTATACGCGTGAACACGTGTTCGCGTAAGGATTACGGACGTGGAAAATGGTGAAACGGACCGAACGAATTTAATGCCGGTTTGTAGAGTGGTTCAAACATTGGCAGATATCTCAAAAGACACCAGGAAATTATTAAGAGACATGGAAGTATATTCATGAATCCATCCATATTGGGTGTTAACATAAATTGTGTCCATTTTTATGCAAATTAAGAATATACAAAAAAAATTACAACAAATTAGTCAATAATGTATTCTCCATTATTATTTTACAAGAAATTAGTAAATAATGCAAAGCATCTAGCTATCAAGCTAATGATTATACATACTTCCTTGCGGAACATGGATCTAATCTTGGATTCCCCCACAAGGGAGCAAGGTGAGAGCAAATCATGTACGGACAACATTATTACTAAACACATCTCTTCTTCACTTTTATTATTCACTCTGGTATAATTGATCAACTTACTATAGCACTTAGTATCAAAATAGATTTTGACTGGCTAAGAACGAGGTAAATAACCCAAATTAGATAGTCAAAGCAACTTTGTAGAAATGTGTAATTTTATGTTTACATAATACGATAATAAATATACGATTAAATCTTCACCGTGTGGGATTTTGTGTTAAAAAATAGTCTTTTCTGGGAGCTTTACTGCAAAAAAATCTGCAGCTGAATCGAATCATAAAGAATTCTTGTGGAAACTTACGGCAACCGTGTTCTCTTTTAAAAACAAGATGCAGATATTGGTTTCGACGCTTTGATATTAATGATTTTAATGTTGATGATAAACAACGCTGTAGCCAACCGAAAAAGTTGGAAAACGAAGAATTGGAAGCAATATTAGATGAAAACCTATTTCTGACCCAAAATGAACATGCAGAATCATTGGGAATTGAACACACATCAGTTGTCCAATAAATGTTTAAAAGGATTAGGAATGATAAATATGCAAGGCAATTCGGTGCCGTGCGAATTGAAGTCTAGGGACGTCGAACTAAAAAGAGCAATAACTTCTTTAAGTTCCCAATATAATTATAAAAAGTCTGCTTCTCTTTGATTTTCTTAATTTTTATACCACTTCCTATTTTTAAACAGCATATTTATTTATGTTGGAAGAGCGAATGAATCCAGCATCAAAAATCTTCCCCAGAATCGTGAAAAATATCAATGTCCAAGAGTGGTCAAAATGGATATTGTTGCACATACATAGATGTAGCTCGTGAGTAGCCCTTTATATGTCTCTTAATTAAATTTATAGCACATACTTCACGAGCATTATTTTCCGGTTAATGCATATAATAGTGTTGTTTATCACAATGCATGAAATATATTTTTAATTTAAATAGATTACAATCGATGTAAAGGGGTTCAAAAGATCAAATAAATCCGACTGCTCTCTATTGTTCTGTTCCGAATAATAACGTAAAATGTGCGGGTTTATTGAAAAATCACGTCACCTGAAACAAATGATGATAAATATTTTTCCCTTTGTTTTCATATGAAACAAACCGTTTTTATGCAAACTCATATTTGCGCACAAAGGTGCCCCCACACCGACAGGGGTATTATAAACTCTATACAAATAAATTAACGTTGTATATTGACTTTCCTCGTTTTATTACACACCCGCACTTCAACGGATGAATTGCTTTTCGTTAATTTTATTTATGATAGATGTTTTCACGTATTTGTACGGTACACAAAATATTTCTTCGTTTGTTACAGCGCTTTTGTGTTGGCAATTTGTTGTGTCGTGTTATTAGACGCTTTGATGTAAATACATATTATATGCAGATAATTTTTTCGTTAGAAACACATTAAACTAAAAAATATTTTTGAAGTTCAAATACCGTCTTTGAACAAAATTAAATAAATAAACCAATAAAATATCACTGAAAGAGATTAAAACTGAAACTTTGCCACCCACACGGCAAATTAAAATACATTTTATGAGACTATCCAAAGTTTTACAAAGTTTTGAATTTTTAAAGTAATACAAGTATTTAAGATTTTTTTAAATATTTTTATTAAATCAAAATATTATTATAATTTGTTTATCGGAATTATCAACATACGTCTAAAGATTTATCGATAATCATCCATCTTCTATTTTATTTACTTTTTTAAGAAAAAATAAATATTAGCGTTCTTATAATTTACCCAAGTATTTCAAATTCGGTGGCCATTTTCAACGAGTTGCGAATAACTCACTGTTAGAAAATGAAAATCAAGTGGAGTAGAATTGAGTTCGAACCTCGGACCTCTGATCCGTGAGTTCGCAACACTAGCCACGGGACCACAATCCAATTATATTATATTCATTTCTACCTTACGTGATTCTTTCTTATTTTTTGTTCATCTTCATCGTCATTCCCTTTCCGCACCTAATGGTGCAAAGGGCACAGTATTAGTACACCAATCGCAGCGTATCTTTATCATTTTTTTGTAACGTGGAGGAAAGATAATCAGTCTTACGCTTCAGGTGCCAGTCCATGGACCATGAAATATTCTAGAAACATATTAATAATTTGCTACGGGACCATAAAAAAATAAATGAGTTTTCTCACATTGAGATATTTATAGTTGATAAATAAAACAAAACTTTATATGACAAACCAAATACTTAAAAATAAAGATAATGTCAATGCGTACGATGGAACACGTGGTAGGCAAAAGTTAAAGAACAAAAAATCATCGATTGCTTTATTTAAAATGTACATTTTTCCTATTGTTTCGATATTCGAAATCTGCAGAAACTTGCAGAACAATACGAGAACCGGAAGAAGTCCGCCACAGTAGGCGGCCGTAGTATAATGTATGTGTTCCTCGTATATCATATGCAGGGGTGGCGAATTGCATCGCAGAGTTGCATTGTGCAGTAGCGCGCAGGGGTCGCCACGGCTGCAGGCCATTGTTTAATTTTTTATTCAGTGCACATGAATGCAACCTGATTTATGACAGATTCGCGGACTCGTAACAGCAGGATGCATACTTTGTTTCAGCGGCTCGGAAAACTGTTAATTTTTTTGATAATTTCATGCCATCTAACCTGAGCGAATAGTGCGGAATGTTTTATTTGTAAGGAGTTGTTATCGCCCGTAACACGATTACAAGGTTAAAATTTACACAAGTAGATATATAAAGTTGATGTAGTAAATAAACCCCAGAAAAGCATTAAAACAATAATGTTAAGAATGCTAAATATCATAAAGAAGAGGTAGTGCAATCAACATATCGTGGTTATCCAAGTAAAAGTGACCCTTTGCAAAGTAAATATAAATAATTATAAAACATCTCTAGTTAGTAGCCAGGCTCTTTAAAGACCTATGTGAGAGGCTTGGAGGGTGAGAACTTTGTAACAGACGGGGACCTATCACAATAGTACGCGTATGTATGCATGTATATGTATTTTTGGATGCATATATGTTTTTGTCTGTATATTTATATATATATTTATAAATGGGTGTGTGTATGTATATGTATTTTCATTTTTATTTATTTTTGAATTGTTTTATATTAACTTACTCTTTCTTCTTTATTTTTCTCTTTTTTCCCTATTTTCCCATCCCACTTCCTTTCACTCCTAGCGAACTGTACGTTTTGTTTTTATATTTTTGTTCATACTGTTGTTGTTCTGTATGTATTGTTTATTAATGTGACTCTGTTGGGTTCATAAAAATAATTACAAAAAAATAAAAAAAATAAACATAAAACAAGTATGGAATGAGAGAGTCTATGAGTGTGTTTGTGTGTATTAGGGTGTGAAAGGGTGGGTGAGTATGTGTTTGTATGTAAATAAGTACCAGTTTAGTATTGTAAAAGCACAGTGCAAAAATATTTGTAAATATTATAAAATTGCAATATTATAATATTGTGAGAATTGTTAATTAGACTAAGGAACCTAAACGAACATAAACATGGTGAAAAAAAGCAAAAAAAAAATAGTCTTGCATTTGAATCATATTTTTGAGCATGCTCAAATGTTTGTAGACAAAAGTATTAAAATTGAAAAATTGTATTCAGGTGTTGTTAACGCAAAACGAATTTCATTCAGTTTTGTAAATGGGAAATATTTGAGAAAAGATAGGAATATGGAATGGATACCTACCTTTAATATGGTCTGAATGTTCTTCAATTTCTAGCACTGGATCACAAAATGAACTATCAAATATAACAATGTTTTCCTCGACGCACGACGATTCCAACCACTTTTTTTCCGATTGTATGTCAAGTCAAAAATGTTGTATTATTTTTGTTCTAAATCCGAATCTTCTAATTTTGAAATATTCTATCTTGATGTTAGGTAGGCACCACTAGGATTGGTCAAAGGAAGGATGGGAACGAAAAGTAACAGGAATAGTATCGATAAATGCTGTTATTTACTTAACAGGTGTTACTCAAAAGGTTAAATGGTTCAGCCGGATGAATCTCTCCCACATGATAAAGGTTTCAGCTCTTTTTTATTCGACAAAAGTGAACAGATGGAAGAGTTAAGGAAATATGAATGTTTAAACATAAGCAGAATGGTAAATGTTACACGGCGTGTAAAGTGGCCACTTAAACCAGCGAATGGCACATCATAATCTCTGTTAATTCCTAGACTTGCATATCCCTTCTCAGAAATGTTTTCCGACTCTGTTGCAACAAATTTAGCACTAGCATTTAATATCGATTTCAGAGTTCGCATTTTAAAAAATTATCAATTGTAAATTATTATGAAAATAAAACTTTGTTATTAGTGTTACACAATTTTTATTTATTTACAAGAAAACTACTATAGTTTCGGGAGAGCACTCCTCCAATCGACTGGTTATATAAAACTAATATAGTAAACACATAATATTATTCACAATGTCATAGAAGTTAAACAAAATAATAAATTAAATAAATAATAGCATATTAGCTAACACCTTAGAAAAGTGGAAAAAAACCCCCCTGCTCTAAGTTTCACTGATTAATTTGTTTATTTTTTGTTTAAATTCTATGACATTGTGAACAATATTCTGAGTTAACTATATTAGTTTTATATGACCCGTCGATGGGAGGAGTGCTCTCCCGAAACTGTAGTAGTGTTCTTGTTAAAGAATAAAAATTGTGAAACACTCATAACAAAGTTTTATTTTCATAATAATTTATAATGAAGTTTTACGAAGTGAATGCCGATTGAATAAAAAATATTATGATTTATTGTAATTGCAGGAGTCAATGGAATAAAATTTTAAATTATAAAACAGTACTTTTTTTTCAATACTGCGTATTTACCAAAACAAATTCAAAGCCCACACTGCAAGAAAAAATATCGTGGGTACTTGCCACCATAATTATAATAATGCTTAAGTTTGTAAGGGAGTAATACTTATTTCATACAACCAAACGGAAGACAACTCAATTCAAAATTGATCCCCTGGAGTCATTTTTTAAAACTAATTACTTCAAAATGGGTGAAACTACTAAAAAACAAGGAGCAAATGGTTAAGCTTCGAATGAATTATTATAACACATCTTCTTCTTTAAGTGCCCAGTCAGGTATCCCCAACATTGGCAACTACTCTGACAAAGGTATCTCTGTCAAATGCTGCCCGGAAACTGTGCTCCACAGTCCTGAAGTCAATCAAATCTAGAATATCAAGTAGTGAGGACATCTGTTTTCTTCCAGTCCCTCAGCGACCCTTAATCCTGCCCTTCAAAATCAAATGTGGCTAGTGGTACTTTTTTCCACGCATTATATGCCCCAAATATGAAATTTTTCGAATTTTAATGGTTGTTAAGAGCTCTCTGTTTGTTTTAGCTCAAAATAAAAAGTTTATTAATTTTCTTACATCAAGTAGCGGAGCGATAATTTCTTTGCTTTAACGGGGAAAAAAGTAGCATTAGTTTCTTAAGAAAACATTGTCCCTCAAATAATGGTAGGGTAAAGAAATATGAAATATAATTCAAATGTTTTTTTATCGAATATGTTTTTGCTCTGAGCCCTTATAGAATATAATATTCAAAGTTACAAATGATTGTATTGTTAAGGACGTGTTTTATTGCTTACTTTACCATACCAGTTTTGAACAACTTTAAAATCATGTTGAGTCATTTACATATTTGATATCTATATCACTTTTAAAGTATTTTAAGCTTATGTAGATTTTAATAATCCACCTTTACGCTAAACTTCTTCTTTCTTTTCTTTTCTACATCTGCTCCTGAGTGGAGCATGTGGACTTCATCAGATGTCACCCTCCCAAATTAATCCCGCATCCCTCAGTTTTATCGAGTAAAGTCGAAAGGTCGTCATCGGTCCATTTTGTTAATTAAGGAAAAACAACAGTTGTTACATAAAAATAAAAAATAGAAAAAATAGTACATACGTCCATAATGAGAGAACATGTTACACAGTAAAGAGAAAAAAATACATTATATAAGACATAAGAAAAAAAAGAGCTCGTAAGAAGGTTATGGGATGAGAAAATAGAGCGGAGGAGTGGAGGAGAGGGATTTTCATAATAAAGTTGACTAATTCAAAATTTTGATATCATAAAAAATTAAACATATTTAAAGGAACATAAACTTTTTACACACTGACAAATGTTTCATTTTACTGTGTTTCAAAAAGTTTTTTTTTGAAGTCACAAAATTTTGTATTAAAAATATCTAAATTAGGACAAAGTAAATTAAATTTAGAACAGCTTCGATAAATAAACGAGTTTTTAATATATTTGTAAATTGACAATTTAAAAAATCGTATGTTTTTATGAGCCGGTATTTAAAATTATATAAAAACAGGAACATTTTTTTCACTTAATTCTAAAAATTAATTGAAAAATTACAACGAAGATAAAGAAAAATTTTGAGAAGGAAATGTGGAAGTCTAGGCGTTTCCATGGCTAATGACCTGTCCGTAGCTGTTTTAAGTGGCCACTTTACACACTGTGCAACATTCATTATTTTGCCCATCTTTGAGCATCCATATTTCTTCAATGCTTCTATCTGTTTGTTTTTGTGAAGTTAAAGAACTGAAACCTTATTGTTGTGAGGAGTTTCATCTTACTAATTATTTCACACACTAGGTATCGCCTGAAAACCGTTTTCCAATATTTATACTTCTTTTTAAACCAGTTGGTTTAATTGACTCCCTAGGGAGTGAAATCCAGTCCTTAGTCTACAAACATTATGACACACCCAAAATAATGTTACTAAAAATTTACTTAAAAAGTCAATTTCATGCACGCGCACTGATTGTCCGACTTTAAAAAGTAGTTTTCATTACTAAAAAAAACATTATTTTAAAGAAGTAGAAATACATTTTAACATTTATTTTGCGCATTTATTTTTTATAAAAAAATATACAAATTTTAAAGTTCACGGTGTTTTTTTTACAACAAAAATATTTTTCGAATTTTGTCTTTGAAATAGGTGAGAAAATATTTATTGTTATTTTTCTAATCGGTTCAGGAGACGCGCCACTCAAGTTAAAAACCACGAGCCTATAAAAAACTAACAAGAAACAAGTATTTGACTTATCTTTTCTATTTATTATTTGACCGGCAATAACAACAAATTAGGTAGGTTTGAGCTCAAATTAAAATCAAAGACCTGAATTTGTTGTGCCATATCAATATTATGTTTTATTTTTTAATTTTGTTTTTAATTAATTGATCGCAAATACTTTATTCAAAATTACACAAATATAAGATTATTACAGATTTCAAAACATACTATCAAAACAAGGTTGCTCAATGACAGGGCCACCACCCTTTCACGATATCAATAGTGTTACCAATATGGGGTGGATTTTGTATCGGGCAATCAATCTGTCGCGTGCCGTATGACAATAGCCGGGAAACGAACCGCAGTGCCGTTACTTCCGAATCAGTAGGCCAACGGAACCAAGCTACGTAACCCTGCATTACTTCCTATTTATTATTATATTACATTTTAACAAAAAACAAAAAAATTGCAACCCTCATGAACGAAATACATTTGTATTTTTATCAACTTCTAATGAGGAAGTTTATGTTTCGTGAAATTAGATATAAAAAGTGTTTTGAAGCGGTAAAGGGCAACCGTTGTCTTTGTTTTTATTTAAGTAATATTTGTATTATTATGATTTATCAAATTTTGAGGCAATTTTCAACTGGTGGTAAATAATTAATTATTAGTGTAGAGTTCGAACCTAGGACATCTGATCCGTTAGTTCGCAACACTAGGCACGGGACCACAACCTGACCCTTTCGTCAACAAATCTTCCGATTTACTTAAGAGGCATTTAGTCCTTTGCTATCATTGATACCTTTCACTGTCTTAACTATATATTTAAATATATATTTGTATCATAAATAATATTATCTCTCTTTACTTTAAGAATATCGCGTGAATTCGCATCCAGACTTCTGAACTGCGCCTTCAGTTACAGTATCTGTAATCTAAAAAATGATCATTTCATCGACTGATTGGGGACATCTTGAAAAGTAACTTTACCACATAAAACACTTCGCACCCAGACTTTTTTTTTTTGTGAATTCTCCAATTGTCAGACACCGGCTCGGAAACAAAAATGGAAAAATTTAAATGTTTTGTTTTACTTTGTCAGTTTTTGGATTAAAAATTAACTTTCATTTATCGAACGCTTAAAAAAAACGATTTGAGTTTTTTTTTTTTTTGCCCCACAACAGGCCAGGGGGCCCAATTACAGTGGTGAATTACATCACAGAACACCCAGGCTTGAGAAAAATCACATTTTCAATTTTTGTGTTCTCACCGGGAATCGAACCCGTCACCTTCCACGTGTGAGTCACGAAGGCCGCCTTTTTTTATTATTTTATTTTGCTTACCTAAACTTAAATAATACCTATTGTTAACTTCAATTTCTTTCCGAAAAACTCTTATAATTTTTCAAACACATTTAATTATTTACCCACCTACTTTTGTGTTGTATTTTGTCATAATAATGTAAATCTGTTAAGCACAATGTAACTCGATACTTAAAATAAAACGACTATTTATTACTTCATTATTTAAAACAGTTAAGTTTGTAAGTGAAAATTATTGATGGAAGTTCATTGTATTTTATTATATGAATAAAAGACGAGTGATACTTTAATCCACAAATTTTGAATATCCAGTGACCGGTTTCATCGCTTTCGCGACATCTCAAACCTCGACAAGTCTCGAAGATGTCGCGAAAGATTTTATTTATATAATAAATTACTTCATTATTGACTTTTTATACCATGAAACGCTTGAATTTTTATTTTATATCAAGTAAAAGCCCTTTGAGCGTATATAAAAAATAAATAAAAGTAGCCAAAAATGTCCAGGATTTTGGTTTTATTTCATACACATATCCACTCACGGACTATATAAATGGTAGTAAGCAAGTACCGACATATTAAACGTTTATTACAAATTTTTGTACTTTGTTTTGAACGAATTAATATAAAATTAATGTCTATTATATTAAGTGTTCCTATTGTATGAAGTAAACAAGTACAACGTAAACAAAACACTCTTAAATCTCCAGTCAATGCTTCCGTAGAGTTTTAATCCTTAATCAAAGGGTCCCACTCCTAACAATTGATCCAGACTCAATTATCTCCTTACCAGAGTTATGTTTTAGAGCAATAGGATTCTACGGGTTAAATGTTGATTGACTTAGTCTCTTCATTTCGAAGGAAATATTTATGGTTGAAAAATGTTTTAAAATCATTATCATCATTCCATGTCAGCTCCCTAGTTGGAGCACATGGTGACCACAAAGAGCCTCCAGGCATCTCTGTCGGCTGCCAGCTCTTGTGCGTCCTATCAAGTCAGGTTTGCGTCCCGTGGCTCTGACATAAACTGTCGACAAATAGTCAGTAGCGGATTTCCAGGATGTTGAAAACCCGATGCTGAAACGTTGAAATTTAGATCGTTTTTTTCTTTCGCTACAAACGTTAGTCAGACGTTATGCACTCGTTACCTGCATACATTATATTAAAATTCAATTCTTCGACTTACGAATGAGAGGTTTAATCCTTGCTCTTTCATAATTTTTCTGTAGTGAGGTATTTACAACTCTTTGAAAATGGTCCCGAAATTAAAATATTTGGATAAATATTTCATTTTTCAAAAAAATGTTTTCACTTTGGTATTGGGCCATTGTATTATTTAAAGGTCATAATAATTTATATTTTTTATTTATATATTATTTTGAAATAATAAATGTGTATTTGTATGATCTTATTTGACCACTAAAAACATAATTCAAATAAAATCATTTATTTCCAGATTTATTTTTTTAATTTTGTGTGGCAAATACCCCATTTTATACACATGCTTACACAAACACACTTATCTTCACAACTAATTTCTTAAACATATTTTTCACACGCTAAATGTTTTCTATGTTATATTTTTTACATGTATTACTGATATCCCTACGGCAACGGTATGAAAGGAAATATAAAAATTGTTTTTAGGCGTTGCCTAGTTGGTGGAATGGTTCATTCGGATGAATCTCACTTACATGACAAAGGTTTTAGCTCTTTTACATCACAAGAGTCAACAGATGGAAGAGTTAAGGAAATGTGGATGTTTAAACTAAGATAGAATGGTAAATGTTACACAGTATGTAAAGTGACCACTCAAACCACCTAACGACAGGTCATATACCCAGTAAATGCCTAGAATTCCATGTTTCCCAAACAAATTTATTTAAAATAATTTTGAGGGGCTGTATCAACGCGTTTAGAGAAACAAGGTATTATGTGAGCTTCGTGAAAGACTGTCTGAAAGATTTAACCCTTTGCTTCTTAATCCTTGCACTTAGCTCTAGAAGAGTAAGGATAACGTAACGTTGTGTAGAAAACTGGCGAAATATTACTTCCACTAAATATAACCATAACAAAGATCAAGATACACTGAAAGTTTTCTATGCGACAAATTAAGTCAAAAAATGAGATGGTTTTAATTGTCATTTTAAATAACACTTTTATGACAATATTTAAAATATGTCCTTATGTTTATAGACTAATATCGGATATCACCCCTTGGAAAGCACATTTACATCGCTTTATGTTACAAAAGAGATTCAGAACTTTAACAATAATTACCATTTGTAAAGTGATACTTTAAAACAGCAAATCAAAATGGCTTAATATCAACAAACTAAAACTTAATGTTGGA
Organism: Micrasema longulum; assembly: GCF_059751315.1. NCBI lineage: Eukaryota > Metazoa > Arthropoda > Insecta > Trichoptera > Brachycentridae > Micrasema > Micrasema longulum. The sequence continues at coordinate 77,814 of NW_028278729.1, read as the reverse complement.
AAAATGAAAAAGATGGAAATTGGAAGAAAAAAACCAAGCATAATGATTAATGTATATAAAAATGGTGAAATTATTGTGAAAGTGTATAAAATAAAGTATTTGGATATCATATTAAACTCTAAATTAACTATGAATGCCAACTTTGAATATGTTTTAATAAAAATGTTCTTTCTAGGTAGATTGAGAAATAAATTATTTCATTTTCATTTCATTTTTTTTTGCACCACAACAGGCCAGGAAGCCCAATTAAATTGAATGAAGATCTACAGAACATATTGTCATGGCCAAAGATAAATAAATTGAAATTAAATGCTAGTAAAACAAAATATATGGAAATAGGTAATAAAGCACATGGCATAACAATGAATGTAAATATTGATGGTAAAATTATTGAAAGGGTTGATGAAATGAAATACTTAGGAATTATTCTTGACTCCAGATTAAATTTAACATCACACTTTGAATATATACATAAGAAAATTTCAAAAAAGATTTTCTTCCTAGGAAGAATTCGAAAAAATAAAATAAAAAGAGTGCAGAACTTATATACAAAACAATAATTGCCCCTCATTGGAACTATTGCTCTACTATATTATATTTAGCTAACGAGGGAGACATAAACAAGTTTGAAATACTACAAAATAGAGCAATGAGAATTATACTGAAATAAAGCAAATATAATAGTGTTGAAAAAATGAGAAAACAATTGAACTGGATAGGAATAAAGAAAAGATATTGTATAATGTATTTGTATTTATATATAAAGTGTTTAATAATTTCATGCCAAAGTATTTTATAAGTGAAATTATATTAAATAGAAATGTACATAAATATAGGACAAGAAATAGAAATAGGATAAGACTACCACTTAAGAAAAAAACAAAATCACAAAATAGCTTAATGTATAAAGGGTTAAAACTGTATGATGAGATGCCTGAAAGTATGAAGAATGAAAGAAAACTTACGAATTTAAAAAAAAAATGTTATGTTTATTGTAATAATGTAGTTATGTAAGAAATATTTAATAAGTATTTGTTATAATTGTAAATATATTAGTTAATATACAATGTAATATTAACTAACTTAAGTAAATAAATAAAAATAAAAAATAAATTACAGTAGTCAATTACATTACAGAACAACCAGGCTCGAGAAAAATCACATTTTAATTTTTGTTTTCTCACCGGAATCGAACCCGGAACCTTCCGTGCGTGAGTCAAGCGTCTTGACCACTACACCACGGAGGCCGCCCTGCGCCTATACTGCGGAACTCATATATAAAACTTTATTTATTCCATATATAGATTACTGCTCAACAGTATTATTTATAGCCAATCACGGAAATTTAAATAAATTAAAAAAACTTCATAACACGGCCATGTGAATAGTGCTAAAGAATAGTAGATATAATAACAGAAAAAATACGAGAAAATCTTAATTAAAAAGTTACTAAAAAGAGACTGATATATAATTTACTTGTTTTTAAATATACATTTTTAAATAATCGAATTCCCAGATACTTTATTAATAAGTTAGTGCAAAACAAAAATTTTCATAATTAAATTACTAAAAATAAGGATAGAATAAGGCTGCCATAAAAAAAAACAGAATCTCAAAATTGTAATATATATAAAGGTTTGCAAATGTATGAAGAGATGCCTGAATGTATTGACAATGAAAAAAGTGTTAATAAATTTTTTAAAAAATGTTATGTATACTGTAAAATGGCGTAAATAGATATGTTAGTAAAATAAGTGTATATGTTAGATTATATTCTATATATTTTACTAATTTAAGAATGAAATAAAAAAAAATAATGAAAAGAAATATTAAAAAAGAACGGGTTTTAAGTTATGTTAATTCCTATACTTCCATATTTCCTTCCTAATAATGTTCTTTATCTCTGTTGTATTGTATGTAATCAAGTGTTTGTATTTAAACATTTGGATATTAAACTTGTGAGATCAACATCCATAGATTGATGACACACACACACGCCAAATTATTTTACCAGAAATCTGGAGCGTCGACCGAAGAAAGCGACTTAGCATTTTCTGTTTAACAGAATAAATTATATTTTGCATAAAAACGTATTACACACAGAACGTTATCTATTTATAACAAAATCGGATAACAAATCACGTTCAACGCTCTAAAACGCATAAACCTCATCCCCGCAATAGAGACATTAAGAACAAATGAATACGAACTATAACAGGATCACAGGGCGTAGAAACAACGTCAGTGTCACCCAGTTCAATTCAGTTGTCACTGTTCTTTATTATTATATTTACAATATAATAAATACACAACAAATATTAACATCGTTTCTTCTGCCGTGTCCAACTAGTGTAGGAGCTCCCCCAAATTCTTTCCTTTTTTTTTATTAAATTAAAAATCTTGTATTGTCAGAAGATTGTTAAAATAATTTTTAATTCTCTTAAATTAGATTGAAAGGGAAACCATAATCATTTTAAAAATAAACTAATGTTTTTTAAACATTTTTGTACGTATTTTTCTTTCTATTATGACAAATATCTGTTAAAATTGTTTATAGACTTTTTTAGTCCACACAGTACTTGGGTTGAATCTAAATTTGCCTTAGTTTCACCCTGTTGATTAATGAATATTATGTTAACCAATGTCGTACTGTGCAGGTAGGAGTATTATGCAAACCAAGGAAGGATTAGGTGATTAGTATGCGGAACAAAACAGTCAAAATGGATCTCGTAAATATTGATTTGATACCTTTGGTATCGACAGTGTGATTAAATTCAATGAACGCTGCAAAATTACTTTTGAATAATATCGTTATATGAAGGAATCATATAATCGTGGGATAAAGTATATAATCATATTGTCCGCCGTTGTCTAATAATTAGTTTTTGGTATGACCTGAGACTCTGGTCAAGATGTCTCGGGTTATTTTTAAAAAGGCGATTTTACCATTGATATATAAATATGTAGAAACAAGGTGCGGCTCTAAACAACTGCCGTATATTCCATTCAACTGAGGTTTCGGAACTAATTTTGTATTTGGTGGGAAACAGTGTTTTACCCAGAGCGGTCAGTAAATGTGAAGCAGCGTAAAAGGGCGCTACATACAGCTTTGAATTTACAGTAAACTGGCATAGACAGTTAGTATTTTTTACTTTACTACACGTTTTGCATGGCAATGTAAATGCGGCATGACGCGACCACGCTCATTAAAAAAAAATAATTTGAACCCATCTTTCTAGGAAGCATCATCATTATTTAATTATTAAATTCAAACCTCGGTCTTCTGTGGGACCACATCTCAATTTTCAGAAATAAACTGATTAAACATTATTATGATAAAAATACTTTATAGTTTTATTCCACTTTTATTTATAATTATTTTGTATTTTTTTTACCAGTAACCGGGTTTTGTCGCGACTGACATTGTCAGACTGGTGAGGTGACGATGTCGGTCACGACGAAACCCGGTCACTAGTAAAAAAATTATAAAATAATTACAAATAAAAGTGGAATAAAACTATAAAGTATGTTTATTATTATAATTAAAATGCAGTTTCACCAAGAAACGTCAGTAGAAAAGCTCAATATATGATTAAACATTGTTTTAAGTATGTCCTAATGTTTTCAGACTGGCTGGATTTCCTTCCTAGGGAGTTATTTAGATCTAAATTTGTTGCAACAGAGAGGGAAAATATTTATTGAGAAGGAAATATGGAAGTGTAGGCATTTACAGGGCTTACGATCTGCCATTGGCTGGTTTCAGTGACCACTTTACATACTCAAAACATTGTTGAATTGACTACCCGGTAAAAGAAGAAGTATATAAATTGGAAAATTGTTTTCAGGCGTTGCCTAGTAGGTGAATTGGTCCAGCCGGATGAATCTCACCCACACGATAAAGGTTTCAACTCTTTTACTTCACAAAAGTCAACAGATGGAAGAGTTAAGGAAATGTGGATGTTAAAACCGAGGCAGAATGGTGAGTGTTACACGGTGTGTAAAAAGGCCACTTAAACCAGCCAATGAATAAGCCCTGTAAATGCCTAGACCCCCATATTCCCTTCGCAAAAATGTTGTCCCTCTCTGTTGCAACGAATTAAAACTGATTTACTTCACTCTAAACTGAACTCCAGGTACCTAAAATAAGGCTTCACTGCTTTTGAGAAGCTATCTCTAGTGTTCTATTTACTTCCAAATAGGTCATCTTCTATTCCTATATCGTCAGCAATTCAACATCAATGCTACGTAATCAGTATTTTTATTTATTTAGTTTTTCACTTTATATACTGTACAATACAATATCAGGTTGGGCGACAGCGGGCATTACTTCCCAGGTTAACTTGGAAGGTTCCCCAAAAGTAAAATATTAAGAATTTAGTGGTTTTTAGAAGCCTTTTGATGGCCTTGTTTTTATTCCTAAATAATTTTAAATAATATTATCTGTGTACATCTTCAATTACATAACTTCAATGAAAACTTTTCTTAGAGTCAGTTGTTAAACTTTGCTAAAACATTTTTTAAGGGTGTTCTGGTGGGTTTTTGAAAAAAATATTTTAAGAATCTTTCTTTGCGTAATATTCAAGAATTGAAAAGCATATTGGGTTTCTGCTTCCCATGCTACAACTTTTTCAATTTGGTATTATCAGAATAAAAATACAATTCGTGTGTATTATTTTTCCGTATTTGTTTTAAAAATTATTGTAAAACAAATAAATAAAATTATTATGAACATTGTTAAGGTTTTTTTAGTAGGATAAACCTTTAGATGGAGGGTTGAGTTTGCTTTCCTCTCCTCCACCCACGTCCCTACCTCTAACTTTATACCTTAATTCTGGGGATGAAGGAAAGTGGATATACTTGTTATGTTAATTTCTGAGAAGGGCAGGATATTTGATAGTTTGTACTGTGGAGATAAATCTCTTCCAAGAAGCTGTATTATTGTTAATCTACGATGGGTTTATTATCCATTCCTCAAATAAACGCAAGATTTTATCTAGTCATAAGGATTACGTAGACTTTTATTAGGCCTCCGATTACAGTGATAAAGTGAAAGATTAAGCGATATTTGTCGATATGAAATACTCGGATTTTTTTATTTTTCAAATTCAGTATTAATATCGCATTCTTTTTAACATGTAACTGAGAACAGGTGCCGAAATGTTAAATAAAAATCAATTAAACTTAACTAATTTTATGAAATGAAAACGCATTTCCTGTTCCTGTTTTTTTTTTTTTGTATAACGCGTACTTCACAAATTATGATACGTAACAAAATTGACATTTACGATACAGAAATATTATTTTACTAATAATACACAATTGTTTTCCTAAATTTATTACCCAATTTAATATTTCACTAAAAACTGCTTTTAAAACTTAGTGAAAACAACCAGTTTAATATTTAAAAAAACGCTCATCGATTGACAGATCGATTCACTGCCTGGACTTTGATTACTTGGAAAGTTAAAAAAGTTATATTCAATTATTCATTAAGTAAAATTGAATTTTGTTTACAAAAATGTGAATATTTCTACGAAAATTTGAGAACCTTCGTCAGTAGCCTGTTTTTTTGTTGTTAACAAAATTAGCATAAAATCACTAAGGTTTTGTACATATGTCATTAATAAATACGGTCCTACCTCTCTAATAGAGTAAAAATTCGTTTTAGGAGAGTAACGTTAACTGTAGTTGAACATGTTTTTTTTATTTTTTTATTTTAAAATTAAATTTTATTGGCAATTGAAGATAACTATGTCAACATTCCTTTTAAATACGAGCTCTGATGTTTCCGTTAACGTTACTTCATAAAATGTGTATTCTTATTATGGCAGTATTTAAAAAATCGAAACCTACACAATCTTGATTATTATGATCTGAAAACGGTTAAAATGAGTTTCAAACTCATTAAAATAGCATTTTATCAATTCATTTGTTAACCCAAAGAAAATTTGTTGATCATGATCCTTAAGATAAAAATAACTTTATTTAATTTACTTACATATTACTTTGAATTATCTATCCTTACCTCTGTTCTGTATAAATACATTTAACTCTTTAATAAAGATACCAGTCTCGAAGATGTCGCGAAAGCGATGAAACTGGTCACTGGATATTCCAAATTTGTGGACTAAAGTATCACTCATGTTTCATTTATATAATAAATTACAATGAACTTCCGTCAAGAATTTTCACTTACAAACTTAAATCTTTCACGAAGTTTTTTTTTTTTTTTTAACGGGATTAACCCGCTAAACTTCTATCTAGAGGCTTGTTAGCAGGTAGGAAAGAAGGGAAATGGAAGGAGGTTATGAAAAATACACTACAACACCCAGACTAATTGAGAAAAATATATTTCTTGGATTTTTTTCTTGCAACGGGGGAGAATCGAAGCCTCGACGCCAGTTTTACAGTTAGCCGCCTAACCAACTGCGCCACGGCGCCTTAAAAATACATTTTAACACACTTTTAACATTTATCATAAATTTGGAAACAGCTTTAAATAATGTGAAAATTGGATGAAGGGTACTTTTTCAAATATAAGAAAAAACAAAAGACTTAGGAAACAAATGCTTCTTAATGTTGGGTCTATTAATAAGTGGTAGTGAGTTTGAGATGGGGTGAAGTTGGCTCTTGAATATCTTAACAAGGGAAACTTGCTTTTCACTTTGATAGCAAATGGTCGTGAAAATTTTACAACCAACCCCCAAACGCGGTCATGTTTGATGTAATCCAGCTTCGGGCGAGGTAAACTGTATTTACAGGTAAACGGCATAAGGACCGTAATTGACTCCACTTCAAAGACAAAGTTACATTACACAAAAATGTGCATTTTGGAAACAATACGTTTTAATGAAATTTCTACATTAAAAAAATTAATTTGAACTAATGTTTGATAAATATTTTAACAGGATAGGTAACCCCTTTGAGAAAATATAAACCCAAGTCAACAAGGCAGCTGTCATCTCTGTTGCTCTAATATCCACAATGTAAAAAAATAAAGATGTTATCGCTAAGATTAAGACAAGAATCCACAAAACACGCATTAACCAATTTTTACATACGGTGTTGAAGCAAAGAAAGACACAACCAAGACTTAACAAGTATTGAAAACTTCCAAGGTTAAGACACTGAGGATGATAGCAGTACAGCAAAACTCTAAGAGATGACGTGAAGAACACCAGAGAAATATGTGAGACTGGCGACATCGAAAGATGGAATAAACGACGAAGGAAGGACTGGTACGATCATGTCCAAAGAATTGACACCACCAGCCTCCCTTATGTGTCATTGCATTATCAGCCTCATAGGATTCGTCCTCGTATAAAAACCTCCCAAAATATGTTAGGGCAGCTGGAAATCCACCTCACAGGAGGAACAACCCTCTGAACGGGCTACATAGGTTTATGGCAAAGAATAAGAAGGGAAACTCTTGGAGAAAAAAGTCCATGCATTTATTTTATTTAAAATGGTAATTAAATATATATACATACTATATATAGACATACTAAAAAAAATGCAATTTCGGATATACATCGATAAAATTTCAGATGCATATGTATTTACAGCTTTAAAATTAAATAAAATTTGCTTTTTGAGCAAAATAAATTAAAATACCAAAAAATTGTGCATTAAAACCTTAGTGGCGCAAAATGCGTAATTTTTGTAAAATACACTTAATTTTTATTTTTTGCTTAAAATTTACAGGTATATTTTTTTAACTGCGTCTAAGTACTTTATTTGGACATGTTACAACAGAGATGAAGAACATTTTAGAGAAAGGAATATAGAAGTCTAGGCATCTTCAGGGCCATCTGTCATTAGCTGGTTTTAGAGGCCACTTTACAAACTCTGTAACATTCACTATTCTGCCTATTTTTGAACCTCTTTGATGTAGGTGAGATTCATATGATTGAATTTATTGATCCACTGGTAATATTTTTCAATTATTTATTATTTTTCAATAATAAAGATTTTAGCTCTCTAACTTCACAAACATCAACAGATGAAAGAATTGAAGGAATGTAGATGTTCAAATATAGACAGAATGGTGAATGTTACACTTTGTGTAAAGTGGCCACTAAAACCAACCAATGACAGGTCATAAGCCCTGTAGCCCTGTAGATGACTTACAAATTAATTTAGCTTTCCAGGGGGTTGAACCCAGTCCTTGTCTACAAAAATTTGGACAAACTCAAAACAATGTACATTTTTTTAGTTACATGATAAAAACGAATAAATACGTAGGCATCTTGAGTCTACGCAAAAGTATTTTTTTTATTATTATGAAAAATTGAGGTTTTCTCCTTTTACATTTTGTTGCTCTATAGCAACCTTTGCTCTAACCTTTAATTTATTTTTTTTAATTCCTGTATTTTATTCACATACGATGCTTTGTTCTTTGACTGACGCGACAGGTAACACGAACTACAGTATGAATAATTTCGCTTCCCGATATCTTGAGAAAGTAATCCCCTACTTCTGCATCACATGTCGGCATATTAGCACGTCAAACCAACTAAGAAAACTCACATGAACTCAACTTAAAGAATAGGAAATGAGCTGAGAATACTTAATTACACCTCAGCCAGCGGGGTCGGATAGTAGCAGAGATCATACAATTTATTATTCATAGACAACTTCTAGAGAATAATGGGGAAGTCTGGTGTGCCCTCCTACAAGGCGCTTTACTTCAATAATCATTTTAATTCGTGCAAATACAGATTGACGGATTTTGGTATGTGGATCTGACTAAACATAGGTTTAGGGTTAAGTTTGAACGCGTTACGTTTATCGTAAGTAACAAAACTCTTTTTAAGATATGCGAAATAAGATTATTGATTAACATAATCTTTCAACAGACATAGAGAACCTTATAGATAATCGAGTATGGAACACCACAATCCGAAAGGACTGTGAGGTTCGAACTAATACCAACGTGTACAGATAATGAATTCCACAAGTATCTCGTATCTCAAGTAGCTCTGCTTGGAATACCAGATATATAGCGTCCATCGGGGAAACCCTCAAAACTTTGAAAGTTACCCAGCATAAGAGTTCAGCAGCATAAGAAGTTAAGCCGGTTTTATCAGACTCTTGAGTCTGCAGGATGTTGAAGAAGAATATGGAAGTCTAAGAAACTACCGAACTTATGATCTATCGTTAGCTGGTTTCAGTGGCGACTTAACACACTGATATTCTCAGATCTATCTATGTTTGAGCGTTCATATTTCTTCAATTTTTCCATCTGTTGATGTTGAAAAACTTATTTAGGAGTATTGCGTAAGTAGATACACTTTTTGAAGGGATTTTTTTACTTTGGTCCTGCAGTTCCTAAGCACAATAAAATATGAAACAATACAGCTGATTCATATAATAGAATTGAATTTAATTTTTTTTTTTTTTTTAAAAGGAAAAGAAATATTTGCGTTCTTATGATTTACCCAAATATTCAATTTTGAGGGCCATTTTCAACGAGTTGTAAATAACTCACTATTAGAAAATGGAATCAAGTTGGGGTAAAGTGGGATTCGAACCACAGACCTTTGGTCCGTGAGTCCGAGACACTAGCCACAGGACCACAACCCAATCTGAACCAATGAGTAATATGATTTAACGATTCAAACACAATACTTAAAGAAACTCTGCATTACGAATGAGCTGAAAGAGGCTTCACTTACTCTCATTCTCACACACAGCCAGTCTCTTTTTCTGCTGTAGAGAAGGTGATACAACCCCATTCACATAACCAAAGCTCAAAATTTTACAAATGGGCTTTTGCAATAGCCGTACCTTTGGCGTGGAATGCCCTCCACCCAGAAGTGCCAAATTGTAGAACGGAATTGCTTTTTATTTGTGACATCTTTTTCTTGTGACGTGTCTTTTTTGTGACATAAAGGCCTCGTGGATTTAGAAGTCTCAGGTTCGATTCCTGAGATGGTTGATATGAAATATTTATTTAAAGGGTTGTTTTTACTCTAAAATATTTAATAATCCATGGACTGATGCCTAAAACGTAAGACTGATCACCTATAAATATAACCAAATCGATCAAAATACATTGCGATTGGTGTACCAATCCAGTGCCATATGCACCATTAGGTGCGAAAATGTAATGATGATGATGATGATTTTTTGTGACGTGTGTGCTTCAGTTTAAATATTTATAAGATAACATAATATTTACGAGTATAATACAAACTGTGGCGTGTTAAAACTCGGCGGGCATTTTCCATATTTTTTTAGTTTTCAGAAATATGCATTTATTAGTATTTTTCCCAAACTGCAAGAATAGTTTATTATTTGAGCTTATGTTTATTGCCTAAAGCTATATTTTATTGCAATTAACCGGTATATTATAAAACTTATTTTTAATTAATGGATGGTTTTCGTTTTTGTTCTAAAACGTAAAAAAGACTGCCGTTGTTGTTGCGAGACTAAATATTAATAATTTGAGTAAAAAATGTACTAGATACTGCCCTGCCATTCATGGTCCGAAACCTTTTCAGTTGTCAATAGAATTTTTGTTTCTTTTTCCATCGCAATATCTTGCTCATTTCAGACCAATCAATGGTGAAATTGTTTGTCTTTATTTTAACACGCCTCATCATGGCGGCCTCCGTAGTGTAGTGGTCAAGTTGCTTGACTCACACTCGGAAGGTTCTGGGTTTGATTCCCTGTGAGAACACAAAAATAAATGTGATTTTTCTCAAGCCTGGGTGTTCTGTGATGTAATTCACCACTGTAATTGGGCCTCCTGGCCTGTTGTGGTGCAAAAAAAAGGTAAAAGTAAGTAATGTATTAGTATGTAAGTAAATAATAATAGGGATCTGAATAAGGTTTTGCTGTTTCCCGACAAATGGTGTTATGTCTATGTTCATTGGCTACATTTTCACCAACTTCATCATGAAGCTCACCATGGCTTGAAATTACAGTATATGTTATTTCGTCGAAGAGTGAACATATTTTTTCATAGAGTTAAACATGTTGAATTTCGTGCCAAAAAAAGCGTATTTGCAGGAAATTTTACTTCATTACTTTTTTCAAAACAAAATCTGCAGCTTAAGTACATAGAATTCTTCTGAAAAACTACGGTGATGGTGCTCTGCCGGAACATTGTCGAACATCATCATCTCCGCTCTGCACCGCAATCAGCTAGATGTAGTGTATTATGAGTTCCTCGAACCCGACAAAACGATGCATTTGAGTCGAGCGTTGAAAATAAAACAGCCGCTATATAACGAGAGAGACAACAAAGTAATTTTGCAGCATGACAACACTAGTCCAAATGTTGCAAGGCCAGTCAAAACATACTTGGAACGCTCAAATGGGAAGTCCCACCCTACTCACCGTATTTACCGGACATAGCTCCTTCCGATAACCACTTGTGCCGATCGATGACTCTTGGGCCGCGATTATGAACAACTATCTTCATCAGTATATACTAAGATGGTTTAAACTAATACCGATATTTTTGTACAAAAATGTGTATATTTGTTTGAAAATTCAAGATATCTTCGTCGGTAACCGGTATTTGAATATGTTTAGAAAAAAATTGTAAACATATTCTTTTTTTCATACAGAAAACTTAATTTTACTTTGTAGATAAACTTGAAGATAGATTTTATCTTCCCATCAAATTCGAGGCCCTGGCCTGGCTGGTGTTGCTCAGCCTTCTTATAAAGATGCCAAAAATGACACGATTCGCGGATAATTTAAGTATTATATTTTTTTGCAAAAGGCAGGTTTGCCGTTTATGTTAATAAAATTAAATAAATAATAATCTGAGTTAATCCAAAGTGTAAAATACACAGGGGCCCTTAAAGTGATCATTTATGAAATAATAAACGCGCTACGAAAATTGTCCAAATTTATTTTTATAATCTACTAAAATGTAAGAATATTCTTTGAGCGTTTTGATTGCACAGTGAGTTCATTAAGACAAGCATTTGCTGTTTCTCCTTACATTCTCATTAATTATTATTACGACTATTTAGCATTTACCTTCGGCCGCGTTTTACTAAATAAAGCAGTGACCTCCCCTTCAACCGTTAAATACCCTCTCTTATTCATAACGCCGCACGTAAGGGGTTTCTTCGGGTCATTAATAATATAATTCAAATTGCGATATTCATGTTTCTGGGCCACTCCGATAGAAGAAGGGTTAAGGAATGAGGCCCAAAGGTAACACTTATTATGACTCATGTGGGATACCTAATATGTCTTGTATACCTATTTCACTTTGTAATATCAATTTGAACCTTAGAATCCAATGAAGGTTTATGAATTTTACAAGGGTTCAGTATTTTCAAGTAACGAGATATTCAGTTATTTAGTTTCAGTGCCTAAATGTGGCGTTTATGAGCAAAAAATGACACACGTTATTTATTATTATAAAAAAATTCTAATCGCTTAAAGTGGGTAGTTTACAAAAACAATTTACAAATGTAAAATTACAAGTAAATATATCTAGCAACTTAAGTAGGTACAAAAAGACCTCTTTTGAAGCTTATTAAATGAAAAATGAAAAGAATATGAATGAATAATAATAAAAATTTGGAAATGAAATGTAATTTATTTTTTACGAGAGTCTTTATTTGCGAAATTTCACATTTTTTACATTATTATATAACATTGAAATATATAAAATATTTTAAATTTTTTTCCCGATAAACTACCTTAAATGATAATATTTATATTTAAAAAAGCACAAACTTTACCTTAAAAATAAAGCTTGTGTAGCTTTAAAACAGGTCGGTAGAAAAAATAAAATTAGTGGCTATAAACAAAGTTGTTTTGTATTTACAGGGCTTATGACCTCTCAGTGGCTGGTTTATGTGGCCACTTTACACACTTTGTATCATTCACCATTCATTAGACTTCCATATTGGCCGAACGATAAGAACAGGTCTCAGAAAAATGTCCGTACGAGGTTTTCCCAGAGGACAAATTATGCCATACCCAAAATCTGTACGACTTTTGTTTAGAGACATCTCTCATTTGTCACACCGAGCGTGTTCAATATTTCGGAAGAGTGTATTAAGCTCTCAATGACGAAAACTATTTTAAAAAGAGGAGTTAAGGACTGGATTTAAGTAGGAAACTCCTTGATGATTTTCCGAATGTTTGAGTTTACAATATTATGTATCTTTTTTGGGTGATACCGTGTATGTTGGATTTGATCCGACGTTTCGGCTACCATTGCAGGAGCCATCGTCAGGGAAAACTGTGTGTTTTATAGAGAAATGTATGTGTTTATGTACTAGTAATTTGTACCGTGTCACAGTCAGCAGTAGGCACATTTCTAGTTTTGTAGGAAAGAATAATTATGTTTATGTACTAGTAATTTGTACTGTGACGCAGTCGGCAGTAGGCACATTTCTATTAGTTTTTGTCATATGTAGTGCTGGGAACCATGTTGAATTTAATTTAAGCCCGTCGTCTTTGTTTATATTATTTGGATGTCTGTGTATTACAATTGCCTCTTTTATTATTCGTGCACTATAATTAAATATTAGACATCCAAATAATATAAACAAAGACGACGGGCTTAAATTAAATTCAACATGGTTCCCAGCACTACATATGACAAAAACGAATAGAAATGTGCCTACTGCCGACTGCGTCACAGTACAAATTACTAGTACATAAACATAATTATTCTTTCCTACAAAACTAGAAATGTGCCTACTGCTAACTGTGACACGGTACAAATTACTAGTACATAAACACATACATTTCTCTATAAAACACACAGTTTTCCCTGAAGATGGCTCCTGCAATGGTAACCGAAACGTCGGATCAAATCCAACATACACGGTATCACCCAAAAAATATATATAATATTGATAACAGTGACCGTGAAAACCTTCGCACCTATTTGAGTTTACAGTTTACCATATTAATATGCCATATATGTGTTTTTTATAATTATTTTTTGTGTTTCTGATTCTATATTTGTGGTGACATACTCAAGTGTCGGTGTCAATTAATTGCTTGTCTCATCTCTTTTGTCTCATGGAGTTAGGACTTATGTCTCAAAAAATGTGTAATAAATTACATGTATGTAAATAAATTTATATGACCTTTAAGGTGTTTTCTCTCTCTGCTTTAACAAATTTAAATGTGTTTTGTTTGTCATAGAAAAATAAAATTAAACAATGTTTTCTCATTTAAATGATCATACTCGTATAAAAAAATATTAAAAAAGTTTTTTTTTTTACTGTCTGTTAAAAATGCCACAACTTATTCTCTTCCACAAATTTCCTGTTTATGATACAGTTTATATCGGACATTCTGGTAGTTAATATTTGTTTATGAAAATGCCATGTTCCTCCATCCGTGAAAGACTGAAGCCTCCATAGAAACAGCGGACAGCTAATGACCTTTCTATTCCCATTCAAAGCAACTTCGGGCTATTAAAATTAAAATTACATTCTCCCGATCTTCGTGGGTACAGTCAGAAAGGATGAGAAAATTTATATCTCACTTCTATTTGACTATTTTTTTAAACAATTATCTTCATCATCATCCCTTTATCCTCGCCCAATGGCGCATAAGGTGATGCATTAGTACACCAAATTAAACGTATAAAATCTCGATCACCTGGTACGTGAAGGTACAATGAAATATTGTATTTTGAAACTAGAAATTAGGACCTCAAGTGATTGCGCCACATGTGCTATATACGTGTACTTTGTAGATCTAAATTTGTTGCACCAGAGAAGGTTAAAGTTTTTTATTTATTTGGAAAAACAACAGTGAATTTTTAAACAATTCATATAATAATATAGTGTATGAGTCAAATGAATGTTTTTCTTGACTATATAATACTTTTTTGTAGACATACTAATAAACACATTTAAAATAAAAATATATACGATTATGTTATAGTATTTAAAAAATATCATATGAGAGAGTTAAATTAAATGACAATGATTTCGTTCTCAAAGAATTAGGAGGGATCAAAAGGATAAGAAAAGATTAAGGTAAAATAGGAAAAAAAATGGGTTATGTTAAGGAGATTACTCTTAAAATGCTTATAAAGAATAGAAACAGGAGAATAACGTGCTAGTAATACATATTTAATTAATGTAGTTCTAAAAAAAATTGAGAAGGAAATATAAAAGTCTAGGCATTTTCAGGGCTTATGACCTGTCATTCGCTGATTTTAGTAGCCAATCTACACACTGTGAAACATTCACCATTCTGCCTATTTATTTATTCGGGTAAAAAAACATTTTTTTTTACATATATTGCATACAGAAAATTACAATACATATAAACTAAAATTGTGAAAACAGTAAATATAAATTTACCACAGTGATGTAAGCTATTGAATAAGTACATTTTAGATGTGAAAATAAAAGCAATTTAAAAATTGACAAATGTTAGGCACTTCTAAGTTGCCAATCAAATAAAAATACATATGTGTGTATATATATATAGTAATAAAAATCAAGTAAATATACCAGAACAAATTTTTATTTAATGAATAAAAAAAAATACAGTTGTATAAAAATAATGTAAAAGGTACAAAATATAATAATGAACATACATACATAATTACTGACATCTCCTATTTACGAGTATATATATTTATCATTTTTTTTTTTTTTAAAAGGATTAACCGGCTAAAAGCCTTTCTTTAGAGGCTTGTCAGCAGGTGGGAAAGATGAGATATGGAAAGAGGTTATGAAAAATACACCATAACACACAGACAAATTGAGAAGAAGAAAAAAGATTTTTTTCTTGCAACTGGCGGGAAATATATTATAATTAATATTTAATCTGTATTTACTCAACGTTTACAACTGTTGCCTGTTGACTTTTTCATAAGCTTTGTAAATGCCTAGATTTTATTATTGAATATAAAAACAATATTGAAATGATAATTAATACATGTTTTTTATAAACTCACATGTTTACTATAGCAAAAAATTAGAGCAATAACCAATACGCCAAATAAATAAATTAATAGAAGTATGGAAGGAAAGCAGATAAACAAATTTTTGCTAATCTCCAACTTTAAAAAGATTGACAACCTTGTCCCTATCGATGTGCCGCAGCCAATTGCAAACAAGTTTTTTAAATTCAAATAATTTTTGGAAAAAAACTAATGTTAATAATTATTTTTAAGGTAACTTTAATGCGAGAAAAGCGCTCTTTTTTAATACCGAGCTTGATAATAGAGAAACATCATGTTTTTTTTTACACGTTTAAAGTAATAAAAGTCTTTAAAATACTGTACGGTAAAAAAAAAAATTTTGCTTATTATTAGTAGCATAAAAAATATTCTTGAATTTGTAATTTTGAATTCTGGCAAAAACGGTTATTCCATTGGCCACGCCCCTAATACGTCACGGTTCATGTTTATTTGTTTCAGGCCATAGAAATTTTCTTAGAACATTATCACAAATCTTGACCTCACAACAAGCAAGGCCAAATACGTCGCGTTTTTCAAGCAACGTGTTTTTATTAAATTCCTTTTTTTTTGTTTGTGTATGATGAAAATATTTCTTCGCAATATCCATCCATATTGATTTTGAAAATAAAATTAATTATTTTGAATTCATTTCATATATTTTTATCGGTATTCGTAGTATGTGATATTTCCCTATTCTTCTTATTCATTATATTTTCAAAGTTACTCTTGATTTATGAAAATACCCGATTGAAAAACTAAAATCAAATACTAATATTTTAAAAGTGAAATTTCATTTCATAAAAATGTACATAACCGTAGAACTGGAAAAGGGAAGAGAATAAGGTTACCACTTATGAAAAAACAAAAACACAAAATAGTTTTATGTATAATAGGTTAAATCGTATGGTGAGATACTTATGGATTTTCTAGAAAGATGCTATATTTATTGTAATGATGTTTTATAGATTTATAAATAAGTACCGATGTAGTAGTTTGAATACTCGTAAATACTAGTTAAAATAATAAAATTCTAATATTAATTAACTAACGGAAATAAATAAATGACTGTACCCGCAAAACTAGATCTAATGAATAATGAATATAAATGTCATTAATTTCCCTTGGAAAACCTGGCATATTTTTATCAGTGGCATTTTTGCATAAAAACTGGAGGGGTTGGTTGAAAAATAACAATCTAGACATTAAACCCCGCTGAAAGCGGTGAGTTGTATGGGACAGGCTCAGGAGGGCTCATTGTAAGGGACACATTTCCCTTAAATGTCGCTTAATGGAAGGGGGACACTTTGAAATGATAAGATTTGTGTCCATATCAACGGGATATTACTTTTATGATGTATTCACGATATGATTTATTGATTGTTATTCACTTAATATCCCGTTTCTGGAAACACGCAAAAAAGCTTTGTGTAAAAATAATACCAGTTGCTTGAGGCGTTTCATTGCATCAAGCAGATAATTGATCGAATTTATAAAATATTTATACTCACATATTATTAACGACACATTGAAAAAAATATACATCAAACCGTTTTATATAATTCTTCCTCCTGGCTGTCAGCCTTTCTAGTTCTCAATATACACGTCGGACTATGATATTTTTTCGGCCGGTTACTGCCTGACGCCAAGAAAGTAACCTCTTGCTTACTGGGGCTTAGGATGGAACCGTTGACTATTATACCTCCGCTGCCATCCCCATCACCAAGTCCTGCCCGACGCCGCTATCTCCCAACAGCCCATAACCATAAGTATGTCCAGTTGGCCTGAGAGCAAATGTTTGTGCCACTTCATCTCCGGCATCACAGCCGTTGGGATCTTCACCGGTAGCCCTGAGCAATGAAAGATAAATAATATACAAGTTTTGATTTTTAATATTATATCGTAAGTAACTATTTATTTTAATAAGACTGTTTTTAATGTTTTTTTTTTTTCATCCATAAATTATATTTTTTTTAAATAACATAAACAGCACAATTTTAAAAAAATATGTATGTTAATACATATTCGGTTTAATAATATAGAGCACACATTTTTTCAAACTTAACTGGAAATAAAAAGTGAACCTAAGAATTATATAACACAGGTTGACAATAAATATACAAACCATAAACAACAGGTTACAAGTTTATTATTTTTAAAATCCCACACAGGCATAGTATATTTCAAGTCTTTAAATTTTGATTATTTATATTTTTCAATTATTATTTTGTATATTGTTTTGATTATTTTGTATGTTGTTTAATATTTTAAAAAACGTCTTTGATTTACATACATATAGAAGAGTCCTGACATAACACGAAATTTTCTAACAAGTCGGGACATAAAAAATTATAATTGTGCTCTATGATAAAATTGTGTATTTTATGCATGAAATATATTTTTTTTTTAAATCGATTTATGCAGTTAGCACTAACCTTTCAAATATATCTTAAATTCATCTGAAATATTTTTGAAAAAAATCTTGTTAGACAAGTTATCATAACGAACATATTTTTTTTTTTTACAGATACGGCATAAATTGTCCTTGAAAATTTGAGTTTTAAATAATTATCCACAATTTTTCACATATTTTTTTATATTTAATTAACAACGAACATTTTAGTGTGTAATTTAGTATAACACAATTGCTGGGCATGAGATGTGGTGCAGAATACGAGTAATAATTGAATGCAAACGATTCTCTCAAATGGACCGAATGATAAGGCTGTGCCGGATGTCGGAGAGACGCCCCGTACCGGAAGTAAAGACGGCTAGGGCGGTTGTTTTAATGTTGGGGGGAAATCATAAGTACTTAACTGTCAAATGAGGAACAAATACCAAATACTTGTCTAGAGCTGTTTTCATACGAATTTCAAATATGTATATAATACGTGTACAATATTTTGAAACCAATTTTCGATAATAATTTTTGCATATAAATATGCGTCCAGTTCGTTGAAAAATACAGTTCATAGTGTAAAATTGAATCCTGAAGATTTTTTTCAAAATCGATTTTACACTGTGCATGATTTTAATATTTAATATTAATGTTTAATGTCTAACGTAAGACCTTACTTTCCTGTACTAAATGATTCATGCATGTTGCATTTACGTACTTTTATAATGCAGTGAATACACAATATAGTGCAGATAATAGTTTGATGATGATAATTGACCTAAGACCTAATTCTTCAGATCTAATCTTTCGTATTTTTTATATATTCAATATTTACCAAACGATTTTTAAAAAATATGAATATTTGTTCAAAATTTAACGCCAACTCACTTTCCGACATTTCTTTGTAACAGGAGAACATCACATCGCCGTTCTTGTTTATAAAGTGGTCGCCTTAACGTTAACGGCAGCGGCGCCCATTCTCTTTTGTATACCCCCGTCATGTTCCCCAAAACCGGCTTACACCGACCGACATAAGGAAAAGTTAGAACATTACGTGTCACGGAAGACAATCGTATCTCCGCCTACTTCTGTACTCCTGGTAGAATTGTGTTTTAAACTCATGCATGACAATTCACGTGTTTGTGACACATGTATATGTATATCTCTGTGAGAAAACAATGCGTAGTGGAAGTTGAAGAAGCTACTTAATACAATACTAGATATACCATACGGTTCAATTAAATTCAATTTAGTTCGTAAATAATATGTGCATTAGTGACTTAAATTTAAGGCCCACATATAAAAATATGCACAAAAATACATTAGAGAGATTCTTGTCAAAGAAGTAGGAGAATTCTGCTCCGGGAAACCCCTTCAGAGACAAGGAGCATATCAACATCCAGAGCGGTGTTGTTCAGCATAGCCGTAGCTTTTCCAACATAACCATCTATTTCTTAGAAATATCCGTTTTTGTATTTTTTCTTAGTATTCATTTTTTATTATTTACTTATTCCTATTAAAATACATATTACAAAAAATATAATAACTTATTCTTAACTCTATAATGCCAAGAAACCTGTGTTGAGTTGGGATACAACTAACAGAAAGCATGCATGCAAGAACACTACAAATAAAAATTATTACATAAACGCAAATTTAAATAAACATCTAAACACGCTTAGTAGTTCTATAAATAAATCTATGCAATGTCTTGCAGCAGTCTACTTCAATGGTCTCTTCTAAATTATTTGGGAAAATGAAAAAACTTATGTTTCGTTACATTGGCTTACGATAATTATTTATTAAGTTATAAATATCACTAGAAAATTTCTAAAACGCTTGTTTTTTAATGTTATTATTGTATTTTTTTGCAATAAACACAAGGTAAACATAAATGCTTATAGGGGAAGGGGTAGGTTGTTAATCTGTTTGACGTTTCGATTATGCAATTAGTGCGCAATCTGTGCCACCTATACTGACCGCCTGCTGGTTTAAATTAAGAACAAGTATGGCGGCCGGCATTAGATTTCCCGCGCACCTGTCTCCCGCCATAATCTGCCGTAATCGTTATCAATTTGCGGGACACCGAAGAGCGCCATACATACACAGCCTCGTGTTGGACATAGCACCGGTTTTAGACAAGCCTTTTCATATCATTCGTAAGTTTATTTTATTTTACCAAAAAAATAGGCAAACAAAACTTTTAAGACAATTATGATTTTATTTAAAGTAATTAGAAACCAACATTAAAAATTTTAAACCAATCTTCTTATTAGGCCATTTCACGATGGAGATTTGCTATCATCATATAAATTGTTGTTTTTTCCGCAGCCACTAAAATAAAGATTTGGAACCAGGTGGGTTTTTTAACAAAGAGATCATCTCCGTACACTGCGGCTTACTTCAACCTTTTCTTGTATTATGAACTTAAAAAATATCTCTTGCCATTAATATATTATATATGTATACACTAGATTCAGCACTAAGCACCTGCTTTGTGTTTTATTCAACTTAGATTCCGGAACTTAAATTGTAATCATTAAATAAGAAGCAGGTTCAAAAGGCTATACAGCTTTGAATTTACAGTAAACTGGCAGACAGTTGGTCATTTTAATTTTACAACGGATTTTGCACGGCAATGTTAACGCGACGAAGCTAATTTTTTAGACTATAATTTAAAACCATCGTTTCATGAAGCATCATCTCTATTTGATCGTACCTCAGTGTAAAATGTAAAATGATTTAAACACAAAACTTGTGGTGCAAATAAATTATTGATACTTAAATTGTAAGTTGGAACTTTTTTACTTATGTATTAAAAGTTGTACGACTGCCATATTTTATGTTTTTTTGACTAAAGCAATATTTTTTGAAGAAAAGGTTATTTTTTTAAATAGTTTAACTTCTATATTCGTGTGCGTCTTGTCTTATTTTAAGTGTTTTATTTGTTGCGGTTTTGTAGAATGTATAATAATATATTTAATTATTAATTTTCAGTACTTTTGCTCATTTATTCAAATAGTAGAATACTTTGGTAACAAATATTGTAAAATTGCTTACCAATTTCTTAAGAGCCGATCTTTTACAATGTATGTTTAGACAAAAAAACTTAATAAACGAGATAAGAGAATGCGCTGCGCTTTATATATTATGCTGGCAGTTTCACCTATGTAAATGGAGCGAAAAATTCGGTATGCTTACCACAGAAACAAGAATCACGTATAATAAAAAATTAAATACCTTCTTAATAAAAATTTCCCTAACAGTATTATTATATTAATGTAAATGAGAACAATACAATCAATGGCTTGTTTTTTTTTAAATCGGTATTACTGGTTCCCATTAACCTCTGAGCTTTGAATTTAAATCAATAATGAATTTTCCAAAATCAAGATTGCCGAAGGGTCCATAACCGGGGAAGTGATGATACGTAATAATTTTAATACCCGAACCATCCGCCGCGAGCGCTGGACGGCACGATAATAAAATTACCCGCCACTGACCGTAATTTGAATTAACGCAAGCCCGACTAATATTTCCCATCGCACCAGAAAATATAGGTGGCCGTGCATCGTTGAAAAATCTCCCGCATATTAATGAGCGGGAAATTTTCAGGAATTATTTATGGCAACAGCTGTAGGCAGATTATGACTAAAATTGGCAGTAAATTGAGTAAATCTCAGTATTACCAGTTAAAATGTAACCAAGTAAAACATCAGTATTTTGCTCCTTACTTGTTTTATTCTTAGCAATATCTTTATAATTACGGTAATTAAAAAATATAAATTTGCTTAAATTCTGCAATTTGGTTTGAACGTATTTTTTACATGTCTGGGTTGAAAGAAAAGTACATTATTATGTTGAAATAATATAGAAAAAAGTAACCCTGGACGACTAGTAACCCGGAGCTATAACAGATACTAGGTCGGTAAATCCATTCATTGTAGATATTCAGAGTAAAATTAAGCATCTAAAAATAAGAGGGATGAACATTTAAATATGCTGGATAAGAGGACATGCTGGTATCGTAGGAAATGAGAGAGCGGATGAACGAGCAAGAGCTGCAACTTGTAAAAGAACGGTACCTTTCTTCTCAGAATTTCCCCTTAGCTTTGCTAAACGCTGTATAAAACAAAATACGCAGCAGCGTTGGGAGGATCATTACCGCGCTTCTTCTACAGGTAAAATCACTAAAACGTTTTTCCCAACGCTGGCTGATGCAGCAAACTTCCGTCATCATCACCAAAGTGCTTTCGAAACGACCAAATTTTTACCGGACACGGAGCTATGATAAGTTATCTATATAGGTTTAAATTAAAGAATGATGACTATTGTCCATGCGATGATATTTCTTCACAGAGTATAGAACATCTGTTATTTCAGTGCCCATTTTTCAGTTTGCAACGCCATAATCTTGAAGCAGAATGCAGGAAAGATGGAACAGATATCCACACTGTAGTTAAAAGTAGTTATCACGCGCCATTGTTCTTGAACTTTGCAACAATGGTGATTGGACTCATAAAGGTAATAAACCAAAATCAGTGATCGAACATCCCATTTCCAAGACAAACAAAAACTTTTTTTTTCCGAGTACCTTAGCCTTGTACATGACACGTAAGGTTACTAAATACAGGGGTCCAAATATATATTTAAAAAAAAAAAAAAAAAACCCTGTATGACTTCTCTCGTTCCAAACGGCCTGAAAAATTTAAATATATAGTTAAATAATAAAAACTCATTTTATTACTTTCACTTTCTATACTTTAATCCGCTTCGCGTTTGCGCGTTTGCCAGCCATGCTATAGGTCTCGGGTTTAGTTTCTAGTGAGGTTGAAATAAAATATTCATTAGAATAGGGGTTTTAACACTCTAATATTTCATAGCCCTGGACTGGCACCTGAAGTGTGAGACTGGACATCTTACCTTCATGCTTCATGTAACAAAAACGATAAACAGTCTGATTGGTGCACCAATGCAGTGCTCTACACACCATTTGGTGTGAAAAGCGAATGATGATGATGGGAAGAAATCAAATAGATTTTTTTTTATTATAAAAGAAAATCAGTCAAATACACGTAACAAAGCATAACAAAGATGGAAAACATTTTAGAGGAGTAAATATGGAAGTCTAGGCATTTAGAGGGCTTATGACCTGTCTTTGGCTGGTTTAAGTGGTTACTTTACACACTGTGTAACATTCACATTTTAGTGAAGTAAAAGAGGTAAAACCTTTATTGTTGTGAAGAGATTCATCTGATCGAATTATTTCACATACTAGGCAACGCCTGAAAACAATTTTTAACCTCCTTTCGAACCGTTGGTTTTATTATATTATTTTGAAAATGTCTAAAATGTCTACAAACATTTGGACAATCTCAAAACATTGTAATTACACGTAACCAACACTAAAATGCCCAATTTTGCATTTTCCGTTATCAGAAATGTTCTTCATTCCTGTTTAAACATGAAAAACTCTATCACATTATATAATCTCTCTTTCTTTTCTCTTTCCTCTTTTTTCCTTTTTCCCGTTGAGTAATACTTTTGATTTAAGGTAATTTATAAACAAATATGTTTATTTATATTTTTAGTTTTTTAATCTTTATTTTCTTTTGAATATATTCAGTAACTTGAATTATAAAATTAAAACTATTATTTTATTGGTTGGTAGGAAGAAATTGCCATTTACCAATAAGCCCACCAATGTACAAATAACATTATGTACAAAAAGTTTAATAAATCATCTATTGGTTTGCGCAGGGCTGCTGTAATTCAAATAAGATTAAAATAAATATGTCCACTTTCACACATTGTTTGCAGGGAAAGGTGTAACAGGAGATAACGTTAGTCCTTTAAAACATCCTTCGATAGTTTTAGTTTGCTTACATCCTCCGGTATATTAGTGGTTTTATCAACGCAGGACCAGACACGGCCGGATTCGATAAAGAAAATTTGTATAACCCAACTGGACACTGGACAGTAAGTTGTTCTAGAAACATTAGGGCAGTTAGGGGGTTAACAGTAAACCCTTAACCCTTCGGAGACCGTAGCTCATTCTGGGGTACTGACCGCCCCATTTCTCTTGTTGCTTCCACGCTAAGCTGGAAATAAACGGCGGGGAGGCTGCAAGACAAACGAGTGGGAGAGGGTTAAATATAATCACATTTTTGTTTTCTGAATCTTTTGGAAAAACCCAAATGTGTATCCGGTATTGAACATCAATTAACATTTACTATGAATCTCAAACTCAAACTCAAATTAATACTAATTTTATTACATGATTTCTAAAAAGGTTACTATTGTACATGTTTTATTGACCTATTATACAAAGATATATATCTTATATGCATCATCATCATCATTTCTCTTTCTGAACCAAGTGGTGCATAGGGCACTGCATTGGTAAAGCAAATGCAGCGTATTTCAATAATCTTTTATGGAAAGGAAAAATGATCAGTCCAGCACTTCCGCTGATAGTTCAAGAACAATTAAATATTGCAGTTTAAACAACCTTTAAAATCAATATTTTACTTCCGCTCAGTCAGAAATCAAACCCAGGGCCTCAAAAATGGAAGGCGAACGAGCCAACCACTACACAATTATGCGATTTTATCTTAACTCAATATCCTTATTTTAGATTTTTTTACAGGGTACTAGTTTTATTTTATACGGAACTGTATTCTTCATCCGCCTGGACATAGACTTCTCTTCTTCGTTTTGTCACGGCCTTTTCTTCTCTCAACTAGGGTGTTCTGGCCACTGGACATAGAGATTATATTACAAATATTACAAAGTTATCAGTTTACCTAACCAATGACAGATTTACGAACTTGAAAAACTATATATATATTTCACCTATAGTAATCCTAAGTGACCGAAATACTTTTTTTATTTTAATATTTATACACGAGTATAGGAGTTTTTATTTTATTTTTCTTGCTTATAATGTAAAAGGTTTATATTTCACAAGTGGGTTTTGTTTCATGGCTACCTTTTTCTGATTGGTTTTGGAAAAGAAAAAGAATTTCGGCAGTGGAACTTCTCCGCATTTGATTACTAAACAAAAACCCACAGAAAACTTAACCAAAAAAGCTGGACTACTGATGGACTTCAGTAGGCTTTACGTTTTATTTGAAATTCAGTATTTTATGTCCTATAATCATTTGTTCTCCTTATTACATGAACTATTCTAACGATGTAAGATACTACCTCTTGTTATAAGTCATTGCGACCTACCACAGAATGGATCCACACCAACGCCAGGGCTCCTTCATAACGCCTTCAGGTTATGTTTTTTCTCCGTATCCAGGGAGATGAAGAATATCGTTATATGTGTGAAATAAAACCGGACTTCTGGGTGAGAGTTTTGACTAGATGGCTAATCTTGATAAAAATCCTGGAAAATATAGTGTTCATAATCCTATCCCGCCTTATAGTTTAGTAAAAAGCGCATTTCTCAATTATGCTTAAGGTCCCGTAATCAATTCCTGTCAAACACAAAATTAAATATTGATTTTACAAGTAGTTTTTACTGCAGTGTTTCAATGTACCTGTAATAACACCCTAAGCATTGAGTCGATCTGATTATTGAAATATGTCGGATTTCGTGTATGCAGTGACTTATGCGCCATCGAGTACGAATAGGGGTATAATAATGATGGTATTAATGACGTAAAGTAATGTCGCATATTTCAATATTATTAAGATATTTCGAGTCATAAATAATTATGAAATATTCATACTATAAAATCGCTAAAGTAATGATCGAACCTCGGACCTATCCAAATTTTGTACCTACAAACCGTCATATTAATTAAACTTTTATATTTTAATAAGCTCTAATAGTTTTAGTTAGTTTTTTCTAAATAAATCTAATTGTTTCTTTATTTGCTAAAATACTCGAACACGTGGTAAATAAAAAGAAAAAATAGGGATAAGTCAATAATATTTTAAGTATTTACAAATATCAAATTAAACTTATTATGTAAATTTAAGTATAAATTCGATATATTTTATGAGTTCAAACAGGCCAACTATAGTTAAAGTTAAAAGTCTTAGACTTCAATATCATATATTCTAGTACCATATACACATTTTGATTAAAAATACTTATTTACGAAAAAAAAACATATTCTTAATATTTCTGACAAGCAAACAGAAGGGTAACAACAAACAACTTAAATATGTCAGGAAACTTGATAAATCTCGAAAGTTTTCCAACAATTCACAAGCACCCACGGGGGTATTCTGTAAGCAAGTTGCACCCGCACCCTTACTTCAGTAGCAGGTAAGTTATGTCCGAACAGGTCCAGTGGTCAGCTAACTACCCTCCACGGTAAAGAGGAGAGAACCCCATGCCACCCCGTGTGCAAACTTTGGGTTAAACAACGGAACTTAGCAATGTTGAACAAACCTCCCACACTTTTCCCTTGATAAGCCAACTTCACGTCTTACCTGCGGCTATTTTAGTTTCTGCTACTTGGATTTCATAAACAATTTCTAATAATATCAAAACATAATATTTTTTAAACGCTAAACCCAAAATTGCCCAAAAACCTTTTGAAGTAATCATTTAATTTTATTTTATTCATTTATTATCATATTATCTACATTGAATGAAACATTTTTGCAAAGTAGCTTCGACTATTTAACTGGGTAATTTACCCCGTTCTCAGCCAGTCAAAACAATATATTAAAAAATCAGTAATCAATGTATAGAAAAAATTATAAAGGTAGTAGACAGTATAATTAAAAAGTGGTAATATAGTTCAAAACATAAAAAGATACATAGTATGTATAAACATGTTGAAAAATAGAGTAAAAAACATATTAGAAAATCTAGTAAAATACAAAGTTAAAATAAAATACATGGTAAAATACATAGTGAATAACATATTACAAACTCCAGTACAACGTAATAAAAGCAGCATACAAAGTAAAAAACATTGTAAAAAACGTAGTTTAAAAAAAGCATAGAATAATACCTTGTAAAAAGAAAAAAAGGTATTAAAAAACTTTTTTTTTTAAAAACCGAGTAAAAAGTAATGAGGATCTTCAAAAATTAAATCAATAAAAAACGAAAAATATATCATTTCAATAAATTAAATTGAAAAAATTGTACACAAAATTGCATTGGAAAATATAAAATACAATTATATAGCATTTACAAATTTTAAATCAAGCAAAAAGCACATAATGACGACTTGACCTTATAACATGTTTATATAACCGTAACTGGGTTTTAAAAATTATAAATAAATAAAAATAATAATAAGCAATGAACCAGATTACAACACGTAATGCTGCAATAAAGCACTTGGACGCAGACGCAGACGGTAAGAATTCTAGTCCAGGAGCTCAATCACAGATGGCTATCGACATGCTAAAAAACGTGCTAAGTATTTGAGCGATCACCACGAACAATCATGAACACGCTGAAGTTAAAGCGGTCGCGTTGCAAAACGAAATTCAACTTCGGTCAGTTCAAGAGGATTGGTTGAATCTCGCACAGGAACTTATCTATGGCGTTTTGCAACGCGACCGCTTTAACTTCAGCGTGTTCATGATTGTTCGTGGTGATCGCTCAAATACTTAGCACGTTTTTTAGCATGTCGATAGCCATCTGTGATTGAGCTCCAGCATTCACATTCTTTAAAAAAATCGCTATGAAGCCTTTTTGGTACCATTTATATATTGTTACGTTTTTGGTAGCATTTATTCATCCCATTTTTTCATTGTTTCATTTATAACCGCCTGTAAATTTTGTGAAAATTTTTCTCTTATGTTCTTTTATATTATGTTGTTAATTAATTTTATTTTTTAATGTTTTACAACTACATAGTTTAAAATGGAATCCAAAATTTAAATATTTGGGTAAATCGTAAAAAAGCGAACAATTTTTTTTTCTAAAAATAAAATATAAAGAAGAATTCCGCATACGTTTGTATCGAATAAAGATTATAAGATACTATGCATTGACTGCTGATTCAAATAATGTATTATAAGCTGGAGGCTTTTTGTTCTTCCCGTATACTCCAACTTAGGATCGGACAAAGGCTATTTATGAATATGAATAAGTACTGTACGTTGAACTCTTCTTTCACTAAATAAATCTGAAAAAATCAATAAATAAATATTACTTTAAAGTATTGCATCGTCCCCAAAAATTACGCTTTTACAATCCACACATAATTTTGTAAATACGCAAAAAATCACATTGAAAACAAGCCATTTTAAGTTGAAAATCGTAATATTTTTTTCTTTTATGTGACTTGAAAATTAATAAATGTTTCCGCAATCTTACCTTAGTTGACCATTTGATTGTTATTTACTTTTTCACCTTATAAATATAATATTATGTCAGCGAATCTTTACCTACTACCTACCGAGGTTTTGGGAGAAATTAGGGTGAAGTGTTTGTTCGGGGTTTATTGTTACAATATTTAATGGTGAACAATATGTAAATATGTAAATTGTTCCCGAAGTTGTTGAATCATTCTGTATGCGCGTACTCTAGGAAGTTGTAAAGGGGAAAATGTTAATAACCTTCGAATATTGTTATGATTCAGCTTCATTGGATTATTATTTAATTATGGTTGCCAACCTCCACGCGATAAAATTTAAACAAAATAAAAAACATCTTCTTGTAATCATTGTTTGAAAGCCTTATTTCGTTATTCATATAATAATAAAATGATTAGTTAATGTTTTGTATAAAAATTGCTCGAGATGAGCATGTTACACAAATATTATTTTTTTAATAAACATTGTCCAATTGAATATGTGTTTCGCTTTCACACGTGCATGTTTTTATATAAAGTGATTTTTTATCTTTTTATACAACGTAATTACGTGCAATAGCAATTGCACCTTGAATATTTTGCTTTATACAAAAAGCGGGTGCAGAGTAGATAAAAAATATTTTTAATCCTCTCACGAAAATTATTCTACATAAATTAACATTGAAATTAAAGTTCCCACTATTTCCTGGTATTATTTATTAAGACTGTGTCTTTCTTTATGGCTGTCAAATGAAAATAATAAAAAAATACGGAGTAACCAACCGTTTGTTGAGTTTTTAATGTACTTTTTAACTCAATTATGCCCAACATCCTTTTGGGAGATACTTGTATTTTTCTGAATGAAATGTTTATACTTTTCCAAGTTAACTAAATTGAAAAAACTTTATAATATTCACAAGAATCAAAGTGAATGAGAGCCGAATTAATAATCAATCGGTTAACACTCAATTACACTTGTTTGCTACTTCCGCAAAAGTTCACTGATCCAATGGAGCGTGACGCTAAATAAGCGTGCGGGTAAGGCAAATATAAACATGTAAGCAAACTAAACCCTTCTCTAGTAAGAGTACCAGGGTCTAAGGGTAGTAACTAGGATCGCAAAGGGGAGAGGAGGTGGACAACAAATCACTTCTTGGGTACGAGTCACTTGCGGACGGCGGCGTCGGCGTCGGTCAATTGCTTGACTCTGAGGTTTGCAAGTTTGCTCCAAGACCCGAATTATATTATATTACAGAGGTTAATTCTCGAATAGAATTTTTGATACACATACCTACTATCAATTAAAAATATATATTTATTTACGAGTTTTTTCCCAAAAAACAGGTTTCTATTCAATTTTAACATGAGCAAAGTATTACTTTTTTCTGCAAAATTGATAGTCTTATGCCCATTTAAGGAAACTGGGCAAGTTTCTTCGCAATCCACATTAATTGAAAAACATTAATTGAAAAAAATTTTAAAAAAAAAAATTAATAATTGACTGATTTACGTTATAAGCAAGCTCAGTGATTTTTTATCATTATTCGTTAATACTCGTTTACTGCTAAGCCAATTTTTTGAATTTGTATATATCGTATTACCAGCACTGTGATTTTTTAATATTTTGTATTTCTAAAATTACTCGGCATGTAAGTGACGTCAGAGGTTCTTTTCTCTTGGTCAGTTCTGACGTTTGGTCCGTCGACGGTTAGTGAACTGGATATTTTTCACGGCTCTCTTATCATAGGTTGATTCGTATACTTTTTGACGTCCTTCAAAGTAGCTCGTTTAAAAAAATATTTTTTTATAATTTTTTTCGTAAATTTTGAAGAAACTTTCTCTGCAATTTAATGCTCTAATTTTTACCGCGCGCAAAAAAAACATTTTTTGTATCCAATCTTCCATAGCCTCATTCATTCATTATTATCCGAAATTTACAAAAAAAAAACATGGATTTCAAAAAAATACAATTTACGGGGAAAACCGAAGTACTGTTTTCATTTTCCACATCGCGGTGACGTACCGTTAGTTCGACCCAACCACCTAACTTTCATGTTCGCCTGATACTATGTGATATGCTAATAGCGGTCAGAATCCACCAGGACGACATGTTTGAGTGGTGTCAGCTAATAGCACTTATCACCCGCATCCATCCATCCATTTCGGGTCGTCGTAATTTTTCGCCGCGTCGTCAAGTACATAAATAAATCGCCGCGTGGTTCCTGATAGCCGGGCATCATTTTAGTAGGCTTTAACGTAAAAATGCTACCATTATTGCAAATAAAAATATATCATAGGCACAGTTATCTAACTAATTATTTTCACCCGCTTTTATTTTTTTTAAATTCATCATTCAAACGGTTTCCAATATATTTCTAATGCTCTTTTTTATTTGCACAAATGACACACTTTAAAATAATATCATCGTCATCTTTTAACCTTATCCACACCTGATGATGCATAAAACACTGCGCAGGTACACCGAATGCAGCGTATCTTAATTATTTGTTGCATGAAGGTACGATGATTAGTCTTACGCTTTAAATGCCAGTCCATAAACAATGAAATATTGTGGTGCTAAACCACCTTTTTAGACAACTACTTCATGTTGACTTTGAATCGAACCCGGGAACTCGATAACCGTAGGCAAACGCGCCAAACATAATACTACAAAACGGACTAATCGCCATTTGATTTCCTTCCCCAGGATTATACTTTAAAGTAGCTTTTGAATTTGAAATGCTTGTCCAGGGTTCTGGTTTAATTTCAATCACAGAATCGTATTATTCATCCGCCCTGTCACGGATAATAACAATATTATACAAATTCATCTTTTTTTTGCGGTACAATAAATGTTAACTACATTTTTCTCTTTTAGACGTCTAAGGACATTTCGTTTATTATTACATCAATTTCATCCCTTTTCAAAAGCCTACTGAAGTATTTTACCGTGCGTTTCCTACAAAGGGGAATGTCACATTTGTATTATTTTGAATTCTCGTGGGCAAGGACCCGAAAAATCAGAGCAGTCATCGATCAAATGATTAAATTTGCCTCTGTCCGTCTCCGTCATTTGCAGACTACCCCCTCGTATCATGGCTACCCCTCCCCACCCACATAGGGGAGAATGAAATAGAAGGCCACGTACAAGTTACAGACATTCCTCGCCTGTGTATTATAACTGGCAGGTTGTATAATAATGTGCATTTGACTATTGACATCTCTCAGCTTAATAAAAACAACGTTACCTTTATGCATATCAAAAGTCGGAATAAATGGCGTGTGTGCATGAAAAAATGTTAAGTAATTGGTTCCTCTAGATTTTTTAACATACTAGATCAATTTTCTTTTTTTGTAGTGTCGCTCTTTAGCTGTTCTAATGAACGAAAACAGTTCTTTTAAAACGGTGAAGTTTTTTCGTTTTTTTTTCAATGTCTTAAAGGTTACATCTGATTATGATACTGTTTTTGATCAATTTTTTCCCACTCCGTTGTAGAAACACCTTTAATTTTTGGTGTTCTCATAAAACGGTAACGACTTCATTCTGTTAAAAATTTCAAAATCAAAAATCAATGTTAGATCCACAGATATGCCCTTATGTTTAGTACCTTGAGACCTACAAGTATAAAAATAAATTATTTATCTAAAATCAGTGCAAAAAACTCTCCTTAATAACAAATTACACAACATTTTATTTGACCATTTATTTATTACACTCATACAAAAATGCGGAAGTTCAGTGCTTTTAAAAAAAAAAATCATCTGTTAATAGACTATCAAACTAAGCCAAAAAAACATTTTTTTAATTTTTGTATATCGTATAATCAGCGTTACATTTTTTTAAAGTTTTGTATTCCTAAAATAGCTCTGCGTATGACGTCAAAGGTTTTTTTCCGGTTATTCTCAACCAGTTTTTCCTATTCCATCCACGACAAGCAAAGCGGAAGTATTTCATAACTCTCATATTATAGGTTGATTTATATGAACCAGCGACGTCATTTGAAGTATTTTGTTTTTTTTTAAATGTTTTTTATTAGTACATTTTCTTAAGTTCCTCGTTGATTAAACTCTGCACAATTTTTTTTAAAATTTGTCAAGATATTGAACATTTTAAGTATGATGTGCTCTTATTTTCTTTAACCATATTTATTTTTAAATTAAGGTAAAACTATACGCTTCAACGGAAACAAATATTGTAAAATAGTCATGTTCCAATTTATTTTTATAAGTGGAATTAAACAAACATACATACGTTGCCAAATAATTTGATTGGATTTTTAGCGAAAGTCCGATAGCAAATAACTTCATTAATAATATGTAAAGCATTTTGTTTCCTATCATTTATTGCGAATCCACCCTAGATTTCGATTTGAATCCAAGCGGCCGTAATATGTATTCTTCATAAGGTATCAAAAGTCAGTAAACTACCCCTATCGCTCCCTATAACATTTTTAGGTCACTTGATATTGTTTTCACTATATTAGAAACGTGCTTGCAATTTTTAGACGAAAATTTCATCGGTGAATGTCAGATCGTTCCCGCTCTACGGAAAGGGCAGGGGAGAGTAATATTGCTTTGAGTATATTAGTTTTAGGTGTACCTTCAACTTTATGAAAAATATTCTTATGAACGATCAAACGTGAAAACTTCCTTCCGATTATTTCATATTTTTAGAAAATACTATTTAATCCTTGCCGGCTGGTTTGTTTAATAATTTGTAATAGTTAAAAATAAAAAATAATACTTAGGAGTTCAAATTTTGATAAAAACATACTGTAGAAACAAAATACTTGTGTAATTAAAAATGCTTGTATTTCAAAAACATATGATTTTGCCGACCCACATTTCTTGTTGAATTTATTATCTTTAAATCATTCAAAAAACATTTTCACTAATACCAAGATTTTATATGAGGATAAATGAACCGAAGTTGGGTTTAAATTTTACGAGACGTAAAATGCCGGTCGAAAAGTAATTATATTTTTATAATGTAAAAAAAATATGCACCTTGAAGCATATTTTTTAACGGAAATGCCTTTATAATTTTTATTTATGTTATTTGTATTTCCTTAATAATAGTTTTAATAATGCAATTTAAAAAAAAAACAGTGTTTTAAAATGACTTAAACGTATGATTACTTTGCTTTTATGAGACTACAGTCTTAAGCTCCACAGAAGAAATTCCCCCTTTTCCCGATACTACCTAGGGTTCGTATTACAATAGAAAGTTAACATAGTTATCTTTAATTATCTTTACAGTAAAAACAAATTTTCTGGATGATAAATTAACTATTTATTTTTAATTTTTATTTTGATATGTTTAACTAAAGGTAGCCGTAGAAGATACTTTCCAAAACAAATATACACACTTTCGTAAAGAAAATTCGATATTACTTTATGGACATCTGTTAACTTCTCATTGTAATACGGACCCTAGGCCCCAATAACAATGGAAAATAAGAGATTTATCTTAATTTTAATGTATTGAGTAGGTTTTCTGTTTGAAAAATAGAATGTGCACACATTTTTTTTTTCTAAATATGATCAAATACAGGTAACCAACGAAGATATTATAATTTTTCAAACAAATATGCACATTTTCGTACATAAGCTTTGATTTTTCCTTATAGACAGTCGGAGATAACTCTGTTAACTTCTTGTTGTAATCAAGGTCCAGATAGAGATAGGCATAAAACAAAATATCGATTGTGAAATATAAACTTTACGCTTTTACGAAATGTAAATAATATTGTTACACACATATAAAGAGGCAAGATATCAGTCTTTCGTTTAAGGCGCCAGTCCAGGGACTATGAAATATATTTACTGTGAAAAACCGCCTTGTGAACAAATAATTAACGTTGCCTCTGCCAAGATTCAAACCTCAAGACCTTGGCCATTGTGAAAAATACAATTACCAGTTCACCACGAAGCTTACAAATCTTTACTCCATTTCCTTTCTTGTGTCAATTAAACTGATAATTCGATTATGATTTATATTTAAAAAGCTGGACTTAGATTTTTTTTTTAAATTTTGATGGTGTCCAAAGCATTTTAGAAAATGAATTCGCGTATAAAAAGAAATGGCTTTTTTTTTCATTTGATTTTAAATTTATTTTTATTAGTGTCCACGGCACAGATGCTTATCATAAATATCAGCATAAATACATTTAAACATAACAGTGTTAAATATTACAAAATTATGAAATAATGTAAAAACAATAAAGTTATAAATATTATACAGTTGTTTTATAGATAGTAATAAATTATAAAACTATGCGATACATTATAATATATAATACAGGCGCCGTGGCGCAGTTGGTTAGACGGCTATCTGTGAAACTGGCGTCGCGGGTTCGATTCCCGCCAGTTGCAAGAAAAAAATCCAAGAAAGATTTTTTTCTCAATTGGTCTGGGTGTTGTGGTGTATTTTTCATTACCTTCTTCCATATCCCCTCTATCCCACCTGCTGACAAGCCTCAAAATAGAGGCTTAGCGGGTTATTCCTTAAAAAAAAAAAAAAAAAAATAAAGAAAAAAAATAATGATACCGCAGTAAATTAGAAATAGCAAAAATCATAAATTCTTAATTTGTTGGTTTTGTAGCAAAATATTATATTGAATGCTCTAGATATAATACAAACTAAAAATAAAATAATACCCCTTTTTCAAAAAATTAAGTAAAAAAAATAATAACTATTAAAATCAAAAATCTAGTTATACGTTTATATATATTTAACTTACTTGTACATTTATTTTTCTTTTTTTACTAATTAATATATGTTTAAACAGCAAACAGCATCCTAAACTATTGCTTTAATAGCAAGTTTCAACTTGATTTGACTAGTGTGAAAAATATCAATACAATTACAACTGATCTGGTTCCCTAGCTATATTCGATACATAAATATTTACACTTTAATAAAATAAAGGTAGAATAAATGAATACAAAATAGTACTAAAGAAGCCAATGGAGTGTCATAAAGTATACGAGTGGTGATATGCTATACTATATATATTATAACACTAGTAATATTACTTTTCTCATTCAATTGTACTGGCCTCAAACCTCAGTGGGGAATGAACATATCACGGGGATAGTCACTACAGAAATCCGATGTTTTTTAATCGTTAAATAAATGAAAAACATGCTTTGTGTTTTGTTGCATAAAAGACAACCACATTAATTATTATTAGAAAATAAAGATAGAACACATGTGTTACCGCTTATCGAATAATGATATAGTACAGATTTAATTTATTGTGAATTTGATTAGAATTATAAAGCGAATCCTTTAACAAAAACAGGTACAATGGTGAATTCTACAGTATCCAAAGTGATAATTTAAAACCGGATTAAGGGTCAAGGATTTTTTTCAACAATATTTTGAGTGCGTCCAAATATTAGGAAAAGTACTAGTTTAGTTTAAACGCTTGGGAATATTTATTGAATTTGCATACACCGATAGAGCTGTTTTACACATTTATGAAATTAATCTCATAACTTTATTTTACCTTGACCAGGGAAAAGGAAGGTTTACAGAGTTACCGTCAATTGTCCATAAAGTAAAGTCGTTTTTTTTTAACGAAAGTGTAACTGAAAATATTCAGTATGTGAAATATAAAGTCGGCGACATGTAATCAAACATATTTTTAATAAAAAATGTACACATTTTCGTATAGATGATTAGATTTTTTAATTTATAGACACTTGAAGATGGTGTGAAAATGGATCCCCACACGGAAGCGGGGCGCAAAACAGCGTGGGTGAAGCCCTAGGGCTTCTACAATATTATTAAGCGGAGTGAACTGTAATTAAGTTTAGTGAAAATAGTATGCATTGTCAATCGGTCACAACCCTAGCAAACGAGGTGGATTATATAAGGATGACACTAACCTGGTTCTCGTTATAATCTGGATGGACCTATCGGATCCAATTTGACCGTTGTGGCGGCACTAACACGAGAGCAGGCCCTGATCAGAAGCTTAACATTGATGGTTAGTTGAAACAAAGTTTTATAATGCGGCACACACGTTCAATGAAATAAACGCGTGATGTACAACACGAGGTATTAATGTGGCGGGTGATCAAAGTATACTGAGGTGGGGAGTGAACGGTGGTTGTGGGTAAAAGGATGAAAAATTTGTTTTGTGACAATACTTGACCCATGCATACCCACATAATTCCCATTAGAAGATAACTCTGTTAACTTTACATTGTAAGCGGGGCCCAGATAAACGCCATTCATATTCCTTTCTCAAATAGATTCATTTTTAAACATAGATAAAGCTATCGAGCATATGAACATTAACGAGCAGAGAGAGAGCTTATAATCCGTCATTGACTGGGTTATGCGATCATTTCGCACAATTTTTAACATTCACCATTCTGCCTATGAGTAATAAATTTCCACAATCTCGAATGGCATTTTTTCGGTTCTGTATGCAAGGTTGGTATTGAATGGGGTAATTTTTTTATATCCCTAAAATCTTTTTATTGATTTTTCAAGATAGACCATGGCGAGAATTTAATTATTTTAAATTAACCCACTATCGTTTTACAATTTTAATTATAAAAAAATAATGTACATATAAAAACAAGTTTTCACTCATAACTTTTGGGTTCAAAAACGAGCACATGCGAAACCACTTGCAATTATTTTGACGTTACACTTCATGCCCGCCAAGTGCGCATCTAACCAACAAAATATTGCGCGGTAACCTAATACGTAAACGAAATTTTTAAAATGCGCATTTCAAACCTTTGTTGAAAATTTTTCTTTTGTCACGTCGCAGGGAAAAAAAATACCACCTTTAAGTATTATTTTAATTGTTTGCCTATTTTAAAATAATAATTTTTAAAAACTTAGCGAAAAGATCATTTCTGGATCTTATTTTTCAACTGTTTAGTTGTTTGTTGAAGTGTTGCACCGTCAGATCCTTACGTTGAGTTTTATCCGTATGATTGATGACCACCGGTGGTTTTGATGTTTTCTGCTCCCTTCCCTTCCTCCACCCCTCCACCTACCCCTACCCATGCCATGTACCTGGCGCGATCCACGTACATCCCTTACTGAATATCTTCCGTAGGATTTGGGGATGTGAATTCATTTTTGTATCGCTTTTTATCTGCGGGCAATGTACAGTCTACTAAAGAGATAGCAAAAAGCATGTAAATTAACAACGATACTTTTTGAACGGTGTTAGTGTTCATGACACGGGTTGTGGACCAGTGAGTATTGTCTCAAACTCCGGATCAGGCGGTCCGAGGTTTGAATCCTACTCTACGACTTTTGTCATATCCATCTTCGAGTAATTGTTGGATTTGGTCATTCGATATCTTTCTTGGTCTTTCTTGGTGTCTGCATAAATTAAAAAATAAATTGGTGGCCGTACACATGTTCTGCAATGTTCGTAATAACGAAATTCATTGCTAATGTTTTAGACTCCTAAAAACAAGAATCTAGGCAACCCAGAATAACCTGTATCATAAAGGACTTCAGAAATTTAATGAGTTGCCGAAAGAGATTTGGGATGCTGGGGTTATCATATCGTTTCGTAGAATCCTGCTGGTTTTTTTTAAAAATGAATATCTTAATACGTAGATAGAGTGTCATTGGAAAGCATCTAGATTTAAAAACAATGCTTTTTTAAAAAAATATTTATATATATGAGGGTGCTGTTTGCAAACCCGGCAAAATCCATTTTCTTTATTATGAGCAAATTACAAAAAACTGATACAATACTCAACTTCAACTTTTTTTAAACGTCAATTTTTATTATAATCAGTAAACATTTTATACGTAAGCGGTGATGACATAAGCATGATTTTGTCAAGAAACAGTAGTGAAATAATCAATTTAATTTTATACTTTACAAAACTTAAGTAGACATGTTTGCAACAAACCCTATAATTTAAAAATCAGGTTTAACAAATAAAGCCATATTTTTAACAGACAATGTTGTTTTCACACTATAATAATTCATAGTTCCTGGACTGGTATCTGAAGCGTAAGACTGATCCTCTTACCTTCATGTAACAAAAAATGATCAGGACGCGCTGCGATTGGTTTACCAATGCAGCGCCTTATGCACCATTAGGTTCGGAAGGGGAATGATGATGATGAAAATATGTGTAAAACAGGATTCAGTTAAAACTGCATTGCCAAATTTTTCATTCTCAACGTTTAATGTACTTTACTGTGTGGAAAAAAATCCCTTTAGTCACTATGTGATAATCCAAAGTTACCCTTGGTAAACCTTAGGTGACCTGAGGTTAGGAAATTTCAATTAATATTTCACTTTTTTTAGATTTTGCCGGGTTTGCAAATAGTACCCTCCATATATGTGATATCATATATTACGAATAAGTAAGGGTTTAACAATGTAGTTGTTCATTTTTTACAACTATATTTGATTTTGTATATTATGCTTGTCTCAGCCTTACACAATGCATAGATCTTGACATACTTGTGCGTACGTATCGTTAATAGTTTTAACAAATATTCGCCTGAGAGATCGCATTTCAACAGCATTCAGCCAACTTTCATAATGTTCCATACTTCACTACCGTCCATAAGGGTCGGCACAAGGGTTCATCGTGATCTGCTAATTTTACCTCCTGCGACAAACTTTAATTTGTAAGAATTGATTTTAGTGAACAGTTCAAATTATTTCTGTCAATTATTCATTTTCTTATTTTCTAAATTATAATGTACTTCCACTTTAAAAAATTGTAACTAAATGAGAACTACCATATAAAGAAGAAACTGATAAAAGGGTACTCGCAAAGGTTTGTTTTTGACCGAATAAAGCTCAGCCGAAATCAAATGAGGGTTATCACTAGAGCCCTCCGGGGCACTGCATATTGACCACCTTGCTAGAATGAACCTTTCCGAAACTTATAGATGTAGGTTCTATAGTGCAGACGAGGAAACGCTATTACTCATTCTATGTTAATGTGATGCTTTACATCATAAAAGAAGCCGCACTTTCGGGGGACAACTGGTTAAACCTGAGGATGTTAAAGAGCTCGCTCTCTACCTAAAAGCTCAATGCTTCACGAATCTAGGCTTGGAGGGGGAGTTTTGGTAAATTTGTAAAATGAGAACACACTGTAGCCAGGCTCTTAAAAGACCTGGGCTTGGAGAGACAAAACTCACGGGGACCAGTCATAATAGATATTTACAGATTGCAGTGACATCATTGTATTACTTTTAATAAAAATAAAAAAAACTTCCACTAGAAAGAATTGTTGTATAAAAACAAACATATTTCGAGATGGTTCAATTCAATTTTTTTCAATTCAATTAATTTATTTTAAATATAACATATACATTACAAACATATATTCAATACGTACATATTATATATAAGAAAAAAATACATGAAAGAGACTCATTTCAAAGTAGTAGGGGGAACCTGCTCCGGAAACCCCTTTCGGATACATGGAACAGATCAACATCCAGAGCGATATTGTTTAGCATAGCGGTAGCCCTTCCAACAGGCATAACCATAAGAAGGTTGGTCCCATATATCGAAATATAAAACGATCTATGCTGACGCTATCTTTGGTAATTATCAGGAACATACAAACCAATGCTTATCATAATCTCAGAATTATCGATCATACCGCGCAACAATCGATAAAAATGTGTAGTCAAGTACACATTCCTTCTAATCTTGTTGTAGCCAAGCATACTCTGGAGAAACTCGGTCGGGTAGAGCCAAAGATAATACCCGCACTCTCTCATGTAGAGATATATCAGAAACTTCTTTTGGATTTTCTCTATCATAAGAGAGTACTTCAGTTCATATGACCCCCAAATCATCGAACCACTCTCAAGTCTATTTCGCACCAAGGAGTTGTTAAGAGTTCTCAGTACGCGGGTATTTTCTAAAACCCTGGCAGTACGCAGAACAAATCCTAACATTTTCAATGGTATACTAATCGTATATATAAATATCACGATAATGAAATTGAGTCACGTAACACCTAATATTTTAATGAAAACCTCAAAGTTTTCAGGAACGACGAACTCTCCTCAACAATTATTTACATTACTACCCTTTTCTCCCTAAAATTGGGACGATTACTCCAATTATGATTCGGTCAGGAAATCCCGCTCGTGATACGGTTAAACCGAACCCACTAATAGAAAATAATTCCTATCGTTTTTCATTTACGTTCAGCAATAACCACAATGGACGCTTCGCAGGTGGGATACGAATTCTGGTATTGGCTGGACAGAAAAAAATTCAAATATTTTATAAAAATATCTGAATTTGATTTAGTTGATTAAATTTTATTTATTTAACTTTCGGATATTCTCAGAAATTCCCTAAAATATTCTTATCTATGAACTTTAAAACCAAAAAAAGTAAATAATAATGTTTGTGAGAGCAAATTATTCTACCAAATCCCAAAAAGAACACAACCAGAAGTCAAACCAGAGGATGGATCTTTAAGTTCATCACAAACTCCGAATTCGGGCGAAGAAATTTCAGGTTTCTGGGACCCAAAATATTCAATATGCTACCCAAACATTGCAAAACCATGACCCGGATTCAGTTTAATAAATTTGTAAAAAATTAACATATTACAACAGAGATGAAGAACATTAGAGAAGGTAAAGGTCATAAGCCCTGTAGATGCCTAGACTTCTATAACACCTTCTCTTAAATGTTCTTCATCTCTGTTGTAATATATTAATATTAACAGCTCCCCAGGGAGTGGAATTCAGTCCTTGTCTACAAAAATTTGTACAAACTCAAAATATTCTTGCACGAAATTGGTTACTGGGTTTAGATCGAGAAAAATCGAAAAATTTACTCAAAATACATTCTTAAATAATAAATGGTATAAATTGATATGATATTGTATAATTGTATGGTAAATTAACTAGTAGGTACGAATGTTATTGTTTATTTTTGCATAAAAATGTCCGTCTTAAAACAGGTTGTACCTGGTTAGGCAGACTAGACATGATCCAAAGAAATCTATTACTTAAGTGTGTATGTATTAGATAAAGTAATTGTTATTTTTGTTAATAGACTATGATTTTATTTGCACCTGTTTACTTAAAGACAGTTTACTACACATAATTTGAGACATAAGTCCCAACTCCATTGGACCAAAAGTCCTACGTTGATTTAAGACGAGCAATTAGTTGACCCAGACACAAGAGTATATCATTACAAATATTTTATAGAATAAGAAACACAACAATAACAATGAAAATCTAAAATATGGCACATCAATTTAGTAAGCAGTAAACTCAAACTTTCGGATTCATCGAGGAGTTTCCCATTCAAATCCTTCCCACTAAGGAAAATCCAGTCCTTAACTCCTCTCTTAAAAATAGTTTTCTTTCTTGAGTAATTAATACGCTCTTTCAAAATATTAAACACTCGGTACGATAAAGGAGAGATGTCTCTGAGCAAAAGTCGTACGGGTTTTAGAAATGACATAACTTGTGCTCTGGGAAAACCTCGTACGAACATTTTGCTGAGATCTCTCCTTATTGCTTGGCCAGAAATGTGTAAATGCTTCTTTATTGAAAACGAAACCAAAATTTAAATACGTTTTAAGCAAACATCCTCGAAATACTTCATTTTATTTTTTTAAATGCATTGTGGTTTTAGCGCACACGGTATTCAGGTAAGAGATAAGGGTAACGCGGGGTAACTGCCACCGATAATAGTCACCGTACCGTATAAAATCCACATATGAAACGGCGTTTAAGGCTCCGTTTACCCCAACCACCGCATGTTTATGTATGGCGCAGTATTTATGACTTCCTCTTGGAAACGGCACAGTGCTATGGGCGAGCTTTCACTGTGGCTGGTTTTTCCTTTGTTGCTGTAACACCCCGAAGAATCGAGAAGAGTCGTTAGCGACCGACTACTCTCTGACTAGCATACAAGATACAAGACAAATGTTAATATAAAACGACAAAACAACGCAATATTTTTAAAGCTGTTTGTGACACCTGATTTTTATCATTCGAATCATTTCTATCAAACTTATATGTTA
Organism: Micrasema longulum; assembly: GCF_059751315.1. Classification (NCBI taxonomy): domain Eukaryota; kingdom Metazoa; phylum Arthropoda; class Insecta; order Trichoptera; family Brachycentridae; genus Micrasema; species Micrasema longulum. The sequence goes on along the minus strand of NW_028278729.1, from coordinate 35,183 downwards.
TTCTTATTTATATACTATGTAGGTGCATATAATATATATTTTTATGTTCGTTTTGAATCAACGTTCGCGTATTGTCAAACCTTGTTTATTGTTGACATTATATCGTATTTACTGCATTTTGTGGATACCTACCGTATTGTATGGGACTCGTCGCACATTATTCATTCAGTGTGTATCAGTTAAATTTTGAAATAAAATGCTTTTTTTCAGAATAGGGTTTTGAAATTTTCAGATACTTTTAAAAAATACAATTCATAACATTTCTTGATTTAAATTTTAACAAAAAGGTTTCCAAATTTTTACCAAGCTCTTTCTTGTACTATTTTTAATATAATTACAAGTTTTAAACAAATATTTTTTGTACTTACTTACTTTCCTTCATTCATTCCTACACACACATGTACCTTCTCCTTCATTCATGTAAATGAATGACGGAGAAGGTACATGTAAATGAATGTAAATGAATGTAAAACATTTACATACACATGAATACAAACGGCACACACATACAGTTACGTAAACTCTTTTCTTATATATTATGTGTCATTAGATTTACAGTGGATTTTTTTAATTGGCTCTAGTTTTGTTAAAATATTTCTACTTATTTTGTTTATGTAAAAGCTGTAAAAATCAAATAATAAAATAAAATAAATAAATCAACCAAATAATTTATTTTTTTATGATTTCTTCAAACATTTTATTTGAGTTAAATAACTTTTAATTTAATTTAATTAAGAAAATTCTAAAATTAATATTTGAAGCACTTATTTATAATTAAAATTAAATGAAAACCGTTTGTTTTAACCATTTATACTTTATTTTTATATTTAGGTATAGTTGAGAATTAAATATCACCAATCTCAGCTTATCTTGTTCGTTTTTTGTTGCATGACCGGTAGATGAAAATACGTGGAATATGAAATATTACGGTGTATAAATACCGTTTTTTCCTTGTGCATAGAAGGGAAACGCACAGACCAATACTACGCGACGCCGACAAAATTACCATACAAATTTAATATCCCTTAAAATATTTTATCATTTTAACAGTGTCTTCTCTTTCTCTCCCAGGTGCCTTCGTATTTATTACAATGCACTTTTATAAATGTTTCACGAGTGTCTTATGCACTAACTGCATTATTGTAATAATTTAAGACCTAATTTTTAATGGTTTTGGAATAATTTCCTACCCCGTACGATCAAATAATTAATAAAATATATAATGAAATCATTATTGGAATAAAATTAATCCCCGGCGTCCATTGCGGCACAAATCTGTAGGGAGGAACGTCCACAAATAGTCTGACCACCTAACGCCATCTGTAGCTAATGACGCAAAGCTCCACCATTACTTAAACATGCGCCACGTCACATGATACTTGCATCACGTGATGGCTGCCATTAAACTTAGACGAGCGATGCTTAATTGATGACGATATTTGGCGATTAATTAAATTGTGTTACAGGATTGAGAAATTAATCGAATAAATTTTATTTTTAAAAATCACCAACAACTGCAATAAATGAAGTATTTGTAAATCGAAGCTTTACTGATATAATGCATCAAGTCTTTATAACAAGTTCCGAGATAATCACATTTTGAGATATTTTTTTTAACGCATTATTTCTCCCACAATTTTTGTTTTTAAAGCTTTGAAAGAGTTATCTTTATTCTGGGCATAGCATAAAATTTAAAAAATAATATCTTGCACCTAAATGTAAAAATAATTTAAATATATAAAAAGACTTTTGACTTTTTGTCATTCTGTCAGTAAGGCCTTTTTTAATTACTATAAAAAAAATACCCTATTACCTTTTACAGATTTTTTTTTTTTCTTATGTTACACAAAAATATTATATCTGTTTATTATTTATTATAGGAGCAAAAATTCATTAACGTTTTCTTGTATACCCACAAACAGGCCATGCCTTTGTGGGAATTTTTTGTTTACTATTTTTCTATTAATATGTATTTCATTGCTATATAATTATGCCTTATTTTGTTGATACTCTGTTTTATCACTAATGTTATTTTTTTATTTTTTTTTAATGAGTTTTTAAAAATATTTACCATACAATCTTTTAAAAGCTAAAATCCCCTAATTTACATAATTCTCTGAACCCTACATTTCAAAATAGTTTAATTTTGCATAGATGTAATGCAAATTCATCTGCTATTTATATGTGGAGAAAAAAAACTTGTATAATTTTCCAGAAATCTTAAAATCCATACAAAATATAATTTTTCTTTTTCTTTTCGACACCCGCTCCTAAATGGATCATGTGAACATAATCAGACTTCTCCAGTAGACACTATCGATATATAGGTCTGAGATCGCCATCGACGGCCTTCGAGGACTAAATACCAATTAGTATTCTGTATTCCATACAAAAAAAAAATGTTTTTTCTAGATATGATATCTAATTTTAAGGAATTCTTCTAGAAAATAAAAATGAATTTAAAACGTTCGTCCTCTCTGAACACGTGTTCTTACTCTTTAGAGCGGTAGAAACGTTATTATCATTTCTGTTTGTATACATTTTGTAAACCAATTTTGATCAATAAACTATCTTTGTCACTCACCTATACCGCATATACACAGACTAGGACATGCATGTACCTCTCATTTCGATATTTTTAACTCAAGTCTCAGTGAATTCAAATCATCTTTATAATTTTTATATTTTATAATGTGTATTTGTGGTTCAATTTTTATTATTATCGGTATGTTTTATAATTTATAATAATTGTGTCTCATTTATTTACTATTAATGGCATATTTTCTAATTTATTTTTATGATTCAATTTTTATTATTATTATTTGCATGTTTTCTAATTTATATTTATATAGATTTTTTCTAATGTTATTATTATTCTTTGAATTTATTAAGCATCATTTAATGAAATTAAAAAATAAAAAAAACACCTGAAAAAAATAAGGTCCTTCCTAAACACAGGAATTTCCTAGCTAGTCGGGACCTGAAACAAAGAAACTTTTTACATTTTAAAACTGTGAAATAAAAAAAGAAAAAAAAAAAAAAAAAAAAAAAAAGAAAAAAAAATTAATGATGTTCTATAGAAACGATTAACGAATTATTTGCAAAAGCTACTTTTGCTAACGATCTGGTGTTAACTCATTTTATATTCATATATACCGACTTTTTTTTATATTTTTTATCTTAGCATACATATAACTATATATATATATTTATATGTTTATTTTTTGTTATTTTTATTTTTATACCATTTTTAAATATTGTTTTTTAATTTTTCTATATCTATCTATATCATTATATTGTAAAAGGCACTGATGCCGTTTAATAAATAAAATCAAAAATACATAAAAAATACTAGAAAAAACACTTTAAAATATCTGAACTAAGGAAAAAAATCCCATTTAAGTGTATTCAATAAAAAAAAAATGTGACTACAAAAAACATTTTTAAACACTTTAAAATAAAATTATGTGTATCTGGGTATTATTAATTTATTTACATTTTAATATTTTTATGTTATTTATGATAATTGAATCCCAAATAAGTCTGTCTGTCTACTTCAATGTGCCTAATAAATGAGGCGTCATATTTATTTTACACTTGCGGACCCGACAGACGTTGTCCTGCCCGAACGTTGGCTTGCCTGCTGTTAGCTGGTTGAACAAACATTTTTTTCGTAATTAGTTACACACGATATTTATTTTGGACTGTTTTGAGCTATATATATATCTGTAATATATGTTTGCTTTTCGTTTTATCTCCACATGTGATTGAGGCTTAGAGGCTTCATTGTGCTTAAATCAAAATCGCGCAAAAATAACTACTCTAGTGCTACAATCTATGGAGAAAATACGTGAATGCGTGTTAATGAAGAAAAGTCAGACCGCACTTTACTCTGAGCCTTCTAAAATTATGACATTCAACTCATGCCCGACACAAATTTAGTGATTTTATAATCGCCAGCCTTGTTTTGATGTGAGCTTGACATTTATTTATTTTATAAATAAAGTTCGGTTAACAAAATATACTACATACATTTTACATGCTTTTTAAGAAATAATAGTAGTTTTTACATTTTTCATTGATCCCTAGACCGAAAAATTCATTCAATAAAATATATTTTACACAATTTAAAAGTTTCATGAGAAACATTTTTTTTAAATTTTATAAATATGTTTTACATGAATATTTTTTATGTTTATTATATTAATTTATGTAATAAAGGTTGTTTTTTTATCAAATCTTAACAGCCTCATATCTGTTTAAAATGTCTAAATGAAAATTGATTAACTGAGAGGTAAACACGTAAAAAAAGATTAATTTTACTTGTTAACATGGCTTTGAAAATGCCATTTTTTATTGCCTAAATGGGGGTTGCTTCATACATTAATATTCGTTTCTTTTTTTGTTACTTTATTTTTCTACCTACAAACGCAAGGGGGTAGAAGAGGATATCTGGTCCTAAATTCCTGGCTAAAGCGCATTGAAATTTCTCTCCAAATGGTTTATGCAGCTGCCTTGGGGTGGTTGGTGGACTCTGCACCGATTAATAAAACCTCGTGACAAATTAAAAGGCAAACACAGTTGTCCGCTGAATCAAAGGGTGAAAAATCACGGATGGATGCTCGGCTTGTTAAATGTAACTCCAAAAGATTAAATATTTTAGTGAAATAACTGCTTCTCGTGCTACAACGACCATTACGCTATTGCCGCGTGGGTGCAGGCAGATACATAGGATGGAATGCCACATGCTTCTAACTTGACGCATATTTCTTACTACTCCATTTAAACACATCTTATCATATAGGTATATCTATCGATTGTGTATGCTTTTGACATGGCTAAACTCTGGACTTTTTTTTTATTTATTTTTTATATTCGATAATATTTCTTCACAGAGTATTGAACATCTGTTATTTTAGAGCCCATTTTTCAGTTTACAACGCCATAAACTTGAAACAGAATGCAGGAAAGATAGAATATTCTTAACAGATATTCACATTGTCGTTAAAAGTAGTTATCACGCGCCATTGTTCTTGGACTTTGCAACAATGGTGAACAATGGACTTATAAAGTTAATAAACAAAAATCAGTGATCGAACGTCTCATTTCCAAGATAAACTTTAACATTTTTTTCCGAGTAACTTATCCTTGAAAATGACACCTAAGGCTACATTATACAAGGGTCCAAATCTGTAATTTTTTTAAATTTAAAAACTCTGAACTTGTCGATTTATAAATAGAAGTAAAATATTTTATGGTTATTTTCGATGTTGTACTATGTACTCTAAAGTAAAAATCCTAAAAACTCAAATTGAGTGGAGATAAATCCATCGATAAATCTCGAAGTATAGTGGTAGGTGCGTTTGCATGGTTTTACACTTCAATAGTTTATTGCTTCTGGGTTGGCACCTCAAGCTTAAAAATTACGCACCTTGCAAACGGACTATTAATGCGGTACACTATGCACCTTTGGGTGCAGATAGGAAAGTGGTAATTAAGAAAATGTGTAATATATTTTTTTTTAAATCTTTATATACTTTGTGGAAAACTGTTGTTGGTTCTGAGTTTATACATTTTATCTGTTTGTTTACTATAAACATGTATGTAGAACTGTTGGTTTCCCAAATAAAATAAAATAATAAATAAATTTAATTAACAATATCAATTTTGCGTTTTTATAATTTACCCAAATATTTCAATTTTGGTGGCTATTTTCAACGAGTTGTAAATAACTCACTATTAGAAAATGGAGATTACGTTGGGTTAGAGGGGGGTTCGAACCTTGGACCTCTGATCCATGAGTCCGCAACACTAGCCACGGGACCACAACCCGATTCATTTAAAATGTAAAATACTCATTTTCATATCCGTGTTCAGTTTATTTATGTTTGCATATTTACGTTAATCAAATAGCAACATGTACAAATATAAATGCACCTGTAATATAAGAAACGTTAAAAAATATTTTTGCTGTACTATATGTCTGTACTTATCTTTAAAACGGATTTATTCGTTTTTCTATGAATTTGAAAAGTATAACATTTTAAAATTTATTTTGTTTTCTTTTACCAAATTACTGTTTTTTCACTTAATTTTTTTAAAATTAGATTGGGGGAACAAAAAAACTAAATTGAAACAAATAGTTTCTTGAAAATGTACAAAAAAAAAGAAAAACATTTTAATAAATTATTTTAATTGGTTTAGTTTAAAAGTCTATGAACAAATATTTATTTTTTTTAACACTGAACTTCCTCATTACAAATATAACAAATGTACGAGAAGGTAAATGATTAGTGATGATTATGATAAACTTAGTGATTCTATTTTAGCTATACGCGGCAAATTGAAATAAACGAGAATAATAATACAAGTCCTGTTTTTTAACGTTTTAGAATATGAGAATTTTTGAAGTTACATGCGGGTCTTTAAAATGGTTTTAAATACGAAAATAACCATGGAATGCTCAATATTCCCTACGAAAACGTATCCACTCCTCACAGTTGATTGGCTTAATGGTAATCTGTTAAGGGTAGTCGGTCAGGGTGGCTATTTGTCCGTGTATCCAGGGGTGACGTCACAGGACCGAGGGATGGGGCAGGCCTGTCCGGCAAATAATAGTGTGGTCAGCAGATTAGCTGATGCGTGCTACAGAATCTGCCTCTAATGGAGAGTCGTTCGTTCCCGGCTAGACCAGCACTAATGTCTCAAGATTGGTTTTACCTCGATAACGCTCAGTAAACAGGGCCGAGAATTGAAACGGGAAATTTAAGCATAAACCCAATAAGGGGTATAAAACTTTAAATGTATTTGTATTGTATTAATTTGCTTACTTGTTTAACTTAATTCATGTCCATGAGCATCTGGTATCCACGAAATCTCTCAAAGCATCTCTGTCTGCGGCATCATATAATCGTGCATTAATTCCGTGGCTGCTTTGTAGGATAATCCTAATTTGTTTTCACTCTTATTGCCATATTTAAAGCTATATTTATTTGTTTTATTAAGATATTACAACAGAGATGAAGAACGTTTATCTATATATAATCGAAGAAATCCAGTCCTTGTCTACAAAAATTTGGACAAACTCAAAATATTGTTGTTGTATTAAGGTTTAAAAAATACAATAAAATTAGACAATTTACACGGATATTTCAATTTAAAATATACAAATATAAAAGTTTATAATACAGGCAATGTTTATCATTTATATTTTACTTGATTTTTATATACATAAGTTAACAATAGTCAATCAAATTGTTGTTTTTTTTAAATTCTAACAACATAATTTGAAAAACAATTTTCGAGTTCCTGATTCAACACTCATCTAAATGAATAAAAAACAATGAATCGTACTTCCATATTGCTAATAACAAAATAAATTATTTATAATAATATTAGACATTTAAATTTTTTTGATTAATAACTTTTAAAAAGTGCGTAGATTTTTACGGTTATCATTACCAATATTTGGATGTCATTTTGGGGGATCCCGTGTAAGTAAAATTCGTGGGGAGGTTTCGGCTACCATTGCAGGAGCCATCTTGAATTCGATTAATTTATTTAAAATAACATGTTCCATTACAAACTGAAATTCAAGACGTACATATTATAAAACGAAAAATATACATAAATTTACTATTGACAAAAAGGGGGAGAATCCCGCTACGGAAAACCCCTTCAGATACATGGAACAGAACAACATCCAGATCGATGTTGTTTAGCATAGCGGTAGCCCTTTCAGCAGGCATAACCATCGGCAGGTTAGTCCTGTATATTGGAATATGAAACAATCATTTCGCCTTTATCGTAGAATCAAACTAAATACGGACTTTCATTATTATAATTAGTTTAAAAGCTCTTGTTACATTTTCATTAAACTTACCCTAAACCAAGGAAGATATAATTACTGAGTTAATTTGATCAGTCATGTGATTGGCTTTCCATTAAAAAGTGCGTATTCTGTATCACTCTTCAAATTTAACTTAGTTATGCAAAAAATAATTTGGAAAAAAATGTTTTGTATTAAATACAACTTACTACAGCTGCGCTTCACTGCGCGGAACTCCATACAAAAATTAGCCGCGCAACACCGCTGAAGTGCAGGGACGGTGTAGTACGATATATGATTTAACTTTTTACAAAAAAATACACCTATGAATATTGGACGTAAATTTTGGCGGTTACATCAAAAACTCTTTTGTAAATAAACGGATTCATCATGAAATAAGACTTATTTTTACGAATTGCTGAATAGGTTTCAACAAAAATGTGTTTTCAATATGAATCACAGATAGTCTTAATTGTTTAAATAACACCCGTCTTTCCTATATTGTTCTAGAATTAAATCAAAATATTAAAAAGTTATTTAATTTTTTCATTCAAAAATCTTCAACTGAATCTCATGCAAAATACAGTTGATGGTGGGTCTATCACTCTTTTTCATTAATAATTAAATAAAGATGTAAAAGCATTTTAATTATAACTATACCTATATGGTACATAAAACATATCGCTTTCACCCAAGAAATTACTTTTGAAAAACACGAATTCAAAAGGATTTTAATTTTTAAACTACTTTTCAACAGATGGCAAATGATTTACGGCATTTAACATATAAACGATATGTAAAACTTTACTAGTTCTCCCTAAAAGTTCTCTGAAAGCTTTTTTATAATTGGACAACCGCTTACCCTGATGCATTCATACCGATAACTCAATTTATTTCTGAATACAGTGCTTTACGGGGCTACTCGTACAAATTACCAACCTACCATTTAACAAGCTTTTAAAATTTGATTCGAACCGCAACAGGAAAGCTTTGATTTGAGCATAAAGCTCTCGGTGCACAAGGCAATTAAATGACGGTCGATGACTAATTGAGACTACGAAGTCAACAGTGCAGTAAGGGTTAATAAGTCATAATATCCGCTGGAATCGGCTTATTACTACGGAGTTTGGATTACATTGATGTGGAATGCGCTTCGTTGCATTTATTTATTTATTAACGGACTTAGCCCATTAATTTATGCATATTATATAAGTGGATAATAATTATTCATCATCATCATTCCCTTTCCACACCTAATGGTGGATAGAGCATTGAAAAAGAAAATTCACCTCCACCTACAGCTGCTATAGAGTCCTGGGCCTCAATTATGGTGGGAAGATAAAATTTACCTTCAATTTTAGCTACAAAGTAAAATTAAGTTTTATGTTTGAAAAATAGAATATGTTCACATTTTTTTTTCTCAACATGTTAAATAACCAGATACCGATAAAGATACTTTGAATTTTCATACAAATATTCACACTTACGTACCTATATATCGAAATTAGTTTATACCGCTTAGTATATACCGATGAAGTTAGCCGTTCATAATCGCGGCCCTGGGGTGCTATTCTAAACCACTTACAAATATTCACACTTACGTACCTAAATATCGATATTAGTTTTTACCGTCTTAGTATATACCGATAAAGTTAGCCGTTCATAATCGCGGCCCTGGGGTGCTATTCTGAACCACTCTTGCCGCACGAGAAAACAGTTTTTCTCGTGTATTTTGTATGTAATTACTTCAGATCCCTTAATTTCAAGCCTTAGGAATTTGCCTTATAAGCAGAAGTCTATTTTGTCAAAAGAGGTATTAGAATTGTTATGTGTTTAAATTTTATTTTTAAAGTGCAACTAATAGTTTTTAATATTATTTTTTGAAAACATAGATGTTTGTAAACATTAAGTGCTGAAATTTTTATTTATGTAAAATGACAACACCCACACTAGATTTTTAATAAACCGTTACTTTTTTATACGTTTAGTTTTATATTTGTACTCTTTCACTATGTATTTTTGTGTCGAAATGTAATTTTTGTGTACCTACTAAATAAACCGATATAAACAAATTATAAAGTTTTTAAATGTTTATACTAAGCATCATTGTTTTACATTTTTTTTCTATTTTATTTAACTAATAAACTATACATTTCAGTAAAAAAAGAGTTGTTTTCTTCTGAAATTAGTCATTCTTACGAAAAAGTATTTTTTTAAATACAGTAGCATATGTTTTGAATGTTTATTACAACAGCAAAAGGCTATGACTGCCCCTTTATAGACGCGGGACCACCGTGCAATACTTCCGTGTCAACTTTAATTTTTTTAAAGTTTTAACAAAAATATAAGGGTGCATAGGGCACTGCATTGGTACTCCATTTAAAGCGTATCGCCTTGGTCATTGGTCACCTTACTATAATGTTAGTATTAATATACTAGAAAGGGTTCAACAAAAATGATTTAAACAGGTCGACTACCGGTTAAACCATAAAATCTCTAACTGTGCTGAAAGTATGTAATACCATGGAATAAACTATCTTTAAAATCGAGGAATAATGTAAGACCAGTTATTTTATACAAATTAATAAATAAGAAATATAATTCTCCTAATCTACTTGAAAGACTTTCATTCCGTGTGCCATATAGACGACAAGACAAAATCTTCCGTTTTACACAGATAACGCGTCAACAAACTATTTGAAACAATCTATAAGGTGATATTTTGCACAAATTTTGGTCAAAAATCGTGTTAATATTGAGAGAAGCAGATATATAATTAGCTTTATTATTATTTACATATTTTTCATTTCTTATCTTTTACATTAATTATATTCAACATAATTTAAATTATTGTATTAAATGTACACAATTTTTTGGTGTGTGAATGAGTGTCTTACGCTAATGTACCTACGAAAAATTGACAATATTTGTGCACATACGTATTGTTTGTTTACCCAATAGAATAAATTTATAATATAATTATAATATAATGTATCGTTGTTACATTCAAAATAGGATCATCAGTATTATGCTTTGGATGCCAGTCAGTTCAGAAGCAATGAAATATTGCTATGTAGGACCAACCACTTTTAAAACAAATATTTCAAGTCCTCTCTCTCAGAAAACGAACCCAGGACTTAAGGACTGGTAGAGGTATGCGCTAACCATTACAAAACAAGACGAACTTATCTCCACTTCTTTTTTCTGCGTACCAATCAAAAACTAAACAATTATTTGACTTTAAACTTTTTAAAACTTAATTATTAGTTACCATTTTACAACTGAAATGAAGAACATTTTAAAAAAGGTAATATAGAAGCCAGGGCTTATGACCTATCGTTGGCTGGTTTTTAAAATATTTTCAATTTTGTATTGATTTTTTTGTTGTTTTTTTACAATATATATAAGAGTCGAAAACAGAGTATTTAAAAATAAAGGATAGTTACAAAGTATACAAGAAAATGTTGATGAATTTTCGCTCCTATAATAATAAGACATTTATAATATTTTTGTGTAACGTAAGAAAGAAAAAATAAAATTTTCTGTAAAAAATTACATGGTATTTTTTTTATGGTAATTAAAAGGAAATAAAAAATATTTAAGAAAAACATAAAAATATTCCTTATTATTAATAGGAAAAAATATAATAAAGATAAAAGTTATATCTTTAGTTTGAATCCAGGATAGTGCGTGTTTTTTAAATGAAGGAAAATTTTGAACGTTTGGAATCAATGAAATGTTATCAGTAAAAAAAGAATTAAAAATTTTTGGGCCTATAAAACATGCATGTCTCTGTGCGAGCCTCGTTTTGCAATGTGGTATTTTTAACACACGATTCCTTCTTTGACTTGATCTATTTGAATTACTTGTAAATAAATTTTAGTTCTTAAATATATATTTTAAATATCGAAAACAATGTATTTGTCTTATGTCTAAAAGTTTAGCTTCTCGGAACAATTGGAAAGAGGGAAAAGTGAGATTTTTGTAAAGCATTATTTTTAATATAAATTGTTTTAAGTGGCCACTTTACAACTGTATAACATTCACCATTCTGCCTATATTTTAACATCTATATCCCTTCAATTCTTTCATCTTTTGATGTTTGTAAAGTTAAAAAGCTGAAACCTTTAATTATGCGGGTGAGATTCGTGTTATTGAATTATTTCACCTACATACTAGGCGACGCCTGAAAAATGTATTTTTTAAATTTCTATACTTTTTCATGGACCAGATGGATTTATCTACAATATTTTAGGTTTGTCCAAATTTTTGTGGACAAGGACTGAATTCAACTCTTTGGGGAGCTGTTAATATTAACAGCTATATTACAGCTATATTACAGCTATATTACAGCTATATAACAGCAATATTAACTAGCTGTAGATGCCTAGACTTCTATATTACAGTCTTTGAAATGTTCTTCATCTCCATTGTAATATGTTAATATTAACAGCTTCCTAGGGAGATGAATTCACTACAAAAATTTGGACAAACTCTAAATTTTGTTGGTAATTTATTTGTGTTACTAGCCCTTAAAGTATTATGTACTCGAAGAGAATAATTTTAAGCTGTAATCGTAATAGTTACCCACCCTCTCCTCCGAATAGTTTGGAGCACACTTCCTCTCCCTCTCCCTCAGCAACAGCTGTGACCGACCAGGAGGACAGCCAAGCGATAAGGGCAGTCATTATATTGCCGAGTAACTAAAACTGGACACAACAGTGGGCACGTAGGTATCCATTATTTCACCACTGAATGCTATTTGCTTGAATGAAATGTAAAACAAAGTTAGTATTTAGCATATTTAAAATATATTTAAAGTTCAACCATGTTTAAGTATGTCCAAATGCTTGCAGACTGGCTGGATTTCCTCCGTGAGGGGTTATTCAGATTTAAATTTATTGCAACAGAGAGGAAAAACATTTTTGAGAAGGAAATATGGGAGTCTAGGCATCTACAGGGGTTGAATTGAGAAAATGAGGATGTTTAAACAAGGGCAGAATGGTAAATGTTTACATTTGAAGAAATGCCAGAAAGCATAAAAAATGAAATTAATGTAAATGTATTTAAAATTAAATGTAAAAAGTATATATGTGAAAAATATTAGGTAGTATATAGTGTAAATAGTGAATATAATTAATGAAAATGTACATATGAAACAGTTAATATTATAAATAAGGATTTTATGTGTATAATAGTGATAAACAATGTTAGAATAAGTATAGATGTAAATATTGTGTTGTAAATATATATTAGACTATGTTACATATAACTAAATAAATAAATAAATAAAAAAATAGTGTATAAAGTGGCCACTTAAACCAGCCAATGACAGGTCATAAGCCCTAAAAATGCCTAGACTTCCATATTCCCTTCTCAAAAATGTTTTCCCTCTCTGTTGCAATAAATTGAAATATTTGAAGTACCTACTTACCGTGTAATAAATAATCAATCTTATGTATGCATTTGTTTTACCTCTGTTTTTTTTTAATCTGAAAAGAGTGCCCCAATTTTTTCCTTATTTATGTCAACAAAGCTACTAATTCATGAGAATTTTAATATGAAAAATCATTGATAAATGAGAATAAATAGAGAATATTATTTTCCATAAAAAAAAACAAATTAAAGGTGCGCTATTTTACTTTTAATTCTTTGTATTGTATTTAATTTTATTTGAAAAAATACTTTTTCTTACTTCAATTCGGTTATTTGACAATACTCAATTAATGAACAATACTTGATTCTAATTAAATTAAAATGCGTCGTATTATTTTTCCATTATTGTATCCTTAGTTGGATAATAAATCCGATGTTAATAAGTGATACACGTTAAGGCTTTCACGGGCTTTCGATAATTCCAGCATGTCTGCTCGAACCGGAGGCAAATAATTGATAAATTACCACCAGGGGTATCAAATTATGTTGCATCCCCCTGTGCCTAGACTCCGCCACGTCGCTGTAGGATACTTTAACGAAAAACAGACAAAAAAGCGCTGTCCTGAACAGGGTTTTCCTAAGCTTTCCATTTGTTTTAGCAAAAAATAGTACCTAAATACCAACCAAACACAAAAATCGCTAGCGTGCTCAGACACAATAAATCACGATGACTTTTAGCTGAATAAAACATTATTAAATATACACATGAATTCATTAAAATAAAGAGAAAACAATTAAAACTTGTTTAAATACCAAATGAAAGATCTTTTGGTACAACTGATTTAATATCTTTTTGTTCAAACGAGGGTTTCTTGTAATTTGCATTATTTAATACCAAAAACACATACGACTTACGAGAGAAATTTCTCTTTTGTGGTCCCAAGAGTAGTCAATGTACTGGATGAACATATTAAGTTATCCGAAACGAAAGCCATTTTCAGGAAAAGTGTACAAGTTTAGAATTGTTTGTGACGTGATACCATTGCAGGAGACGGCTGCAAGACATTACATAGATTTATATACTACTAAGCGTGTTATCCAGATGTTTATTAAAATTTATGTTTACGAACTAATTTTTGTTTTAAATATTCTCTAATAATATGCATACTTCCACTCATTATGTTGTATCCCAAAACAGGGCCCTTGGCCTCATAGAGTTAGGGATACGGTATTTTTGTTTTTGTATATGTGTATTTATATGAATAAATAAAAAAATTACAGTAGTAACCGATAAATTACCAGGTAAATTATAAAGCTTTATTTATTTTTTTAAATTTGGACAAAGCAAGATTAATAGCTCAGACGCCGAAGTCTTTGTGGGCATTTTTTCTAATTTATGTTATGGCTTATTTCTAAGATGTATTTTTCAAAGGCGTATTTTTGTAATTATATTTCTATGTAAATAATGTTTGTATGGAAAAATAAATAATAAAATAAAAAATAATAATAAATACGTAGCTGGAATGGAAAATATATGTCTGTCGGTAAACTTAATTTTAATCCAGTAGGTGATTGGTATTTCATATGGTACACAATAATGATATGAATACAAATTGATAAATAACTCATATTTTGATTTAATAATTAATCTGCCTGATTAGTTGAAGTTTATTTTTATATATGAAAAGCTTGTCTAAAAAAATAGGTGCATTTTGTAACTAGCAAAACGTGTTTTAAAAAAAATATCAACGATATTTTATCATAAGAAAAAAGTACACCAACATATTTTTTTACAAAACCTACTGTAAAATACAATTACAATAGCTTATCTCGAACAACCACTCTATTCATTTTTTATCGGGTGTTTAGAAAATATTGCATGTGTAATTCATTATGTCCCTTCTCTGTTAAAACCAATATTTCTTTATTTTCTCAACCGGGTTACCAGAAGTAAAAAACTGCTATTGACGAAATCTTCTAAGAGCAACTTTTGTTTTTATAACCGAACAATGTCCAGAATGTGTGTATTAGTCAATTCGTCACGCATCTTAGAACTCTTTTTTAAATTTTTTTTTTGGTAAACTTGTACATAAATTTACTGGGGACAGAGACACAGTTTAAAGTGACATGATCAGGAACAACCTATGCTTGTGAACTTGCCCCTACTCGCTGGAAAATCCCGTGTTTAGTCGGGGCACTTTTAATGCATTCATTCACATACATACACACATACAAACATACTTATTCACACATTTTTTAAATATTTTTTTTCCCTTTCCGCACCTAAGGGTGCATAGGGCACTGCATTGGTACACTAATTGTAGCGTATCTTGATCATTTTTGTTACATGAAAGTAAGATGATCAGTCTTACGCTTCGGGTACCAGTCCAGAGACTATGAAATATTATTGTGTGAAAACACCCTTTAAAATTAAACAGGGCTTAGACAGGCGCCGTGGCGCAGTTGGTTAGACGGCTATCTGTGAAACTGTTGTCGCGGGTTCGATTCCCGCCAGTTGCAAGAAAAAATCCAAAAAAGATTTTTTTCTCAATTGGTCTGGGTGTTGTGGTGTATTTTTCATTACCTCCTTCCATATCCTCTCTATCCCACCTGCTGATAAGCCTCGAAATAAAGGCTTAGCGGGTTATTACTTTTAAAAAAAAAATTGTAATAATATATATTTTTTTAAATTTCATATCAACTTATGTCAATCAACTTTGTCGGGAATCGAACCCGAGACCTCTTGCATGGCAGGCTAACGCGTTGAGCATTACACCACGAGGCTGACATACATATATTATATTATAGTTTTAAAAAACATATTAAGTTTATACATATACTACAAATCATTAATATATTATATCACCTATTATCTTTTCATTTCACTTTACATTTATACAAACATATTGGTCGTTCATCAGAAAGTCCACATTTTATCACAGTAATCAATTTCAGTTCAAGCAAAGCAATTACTCACACCAGATTTAATTTTTGAAAATGATTCATAAAATATTTTTTACATATTTTTTTGAATGTATACTACTAACAAATGATCCTTTGCAATTCAGAATACTAGTTGGGGGTAGCTAATTGAGAATATGAAATGGCTGTTGTTTGGAACTATGAACTAACAACAAATCGAATTAATAACGGTCCTACACGACTAGTTGCGGGAATAATAATTATTCTGTGGCGGTAACTCGTAATTCTATTTCTAAATATTAAGACGACACGTTATTCTATGGCCGTGTGGAGAAAGGAACGAGGTATGACCCGAAGTATGTAGTCTGCAACTCGATTCGACTTGTTTTTAATTTAATAGTAGAGTTATCGTTCTTGAAGTAAATACAACGAAAAACTCAATATATACTAAATAAACTGACCAGACAAACTCAATATTACCTTTTTTATATTATAACCTCATTGGTTACTTCCATTCTCTTGTTCACGAGTAATAAATAACAAACTTTTAGGCCAGACTTTGGAATAAACTACCTCTTCATAAAAAAATGCACCTTCTTTGGCTATATTTATAAAAGCCCTGTAACATTCATATATCTTTAGAAACCTAATCTACTTTTTTTTCCTCTTTCGGTCTCCTTCCAAACTCATTATCTGATCCCAAATTCCTCATTATTTAATGTGTACATAATAAGTATTGTTTAAAAACTTTACATGTTTTTTTTTTTTTGTTATATTTGCGTTCTTATGATTGACTAAAATATTTCATTTTGAGGGCCATTTTCAACGAGTTGTAAATAACTCACTATTAGGAAATGGAATCAAGTTGGGGTAAAGTGGGATTCGAACCACGGATCTTAGATCCGTGAGTCCGAGAGTCTAGCCACAGGACCACAACCCGATTCACTAAAGAGCAGCTGTAATTGAAAAAATAGTGAATGAAATTAGATATTTTCTTTGATTAATTATAAATATTGTAATTTATTTATTTCGACCAATCTGTTTACTGGCATTGGAAAGTATTGCTTTGATCTGCAATCTAACATTGTTAATTGATGCCAAAATTTGTGCATTTAACCGACTTGTGTTTATTGATTGGATACATTTGAGTTGTTGAAAATGGAATATAAACATATACATACATACATACCCATATAAAAGATCGAGATTCGCTGCTTTCGATGTGCCGATTCAATGATATATGCACTATTACATGCAAATAAGGAAAATATGATTAAATACGTTATGAAAATCTTGAATCAAACAAATTAAAACATAAAAATAAATTATTTTCTCTCAATTTTTGTACATATAATGGTTGGTTTTTGATATATTGCCTCAAGGCAATTTATCCCTACCAACCCGAACCGTTTCCTTTAAAAAAACAAAACAATATATTGCATAACTTATTGTTAATTCGTTTATTTTTTAAATAAAAAAAGCCGTAAAATAATATGTCAAACAAATTAATAAAATAAAATTGGTAACGTTTACAAGCAGTTGATTTTAATAAAATTTACAAATCATCACTAACTACAAGGTATAAATCCAGTCCTACGAAGAAATGTGAGTAAAATCAAAACCAAAATATTGCGTAAAGTTATAATTTATTTTTATTATATCGATCCAAGCTGAAACTGTTTGTTCCTTAATCGGGTTATGGTCTCGTGGCTAGTGTCGCAGACTCACGGATCAACGGTCCGAAATTCGAAACCCGCTCTACCACAACTCAATTCCCATTTTCTTAGTGTGAGTTATTAACCATTTTCTTGGCAATTTATCCTATAGGATACATACATTTTTTATCATGAACTAAAACACGAGTAAAACAGCATTTAATTAAAACTGCTTTATCATATTTTTAATTCCTAACTGCAATATCACAATTCATAATTAACTTTGATTAAATTTTTTTTAAAACATTTGTTTAAGATTCTGATTCCGTTTCCATCATCAAATATGTAAAAAAATATTTCTTTATTATTGCTAAAATAAGGCAACTCGTTGAAAATGGACACGAAATTTGAAATATTTGGGAAAATCATAAAAACGGAAATACATATTTATTTTTATTTTTTATTTTTTAACCTCACGTAACAAAATATATTGACTCATATTATAATCCGAAAAGTTAATCAAATGATATTTCGATAATAAGAACATAAATTACCAGGACCGTTAAACCCAACCCCTTTAGAAGCTTTGGAAGACGATCCATGTCCGCATAAATATTTACATTTGTATTATGACAATAAGTCTCCAAGATCTTCTCTTGCCCTTGTCTTCGAAGGTTGACCACTAGTCGCCTCCACCACCCCCAGAGAACCTCCCCTAAACAAACTTCTTACTTACAGAAACCGGCCCCCTTCCTCCTCCGAACTAGTCCGGAGGGATGAATTTTGGACAGAAGAATACAGGGGAAAGGTTAGTGGATTTATTGACTGAAAAATTATCATGAAACTAGAAATTTATTGAAGCAGAACAGTTATACTTTGTTATCGTATGCGTAGATATGCATATGATCCATTTATATATTGCCTCATCATCGCCTTTTCATTTATTGCATTCATTAATTCCTTATTTATCGAACAGCACTAATGCATTTAACAATATTATATAACATATAATTAAACATTTTATAAGTACCTTATATTATGTCATGACAGATACTAAAGGATTTAGTTTTGTAAACATTTACATTAAAACACAAATTTATTACAAGTAAAATAAATATTTACATATCTATTAATAGTAAAAATATTTTTTATTTCAGTAAAATAGCTAATAGTGCAGAGCAAATTCTATTATACAAAACATAATATTTTATTTTCATAAAACAATGTAGAAGTAACATTATTTCAATAAAAATAAAACCTCCTAAAAAATTAAAACAAAAATAAATAAAAATAGTCAACTTGTGAGGAAAGAAAAAAAAGTTTTGTGAATTTTTGCATAAATATGAAAAAATATAATTAATTCTATTATATTATATGCTTATTGTGTTGAGTTTTTAGACAGGGACTGGATTTGCCTTAGATTTACACCTACCGTATAGAGAGATTTGCATGTTAGTTTGATTGGAGTCCGAAACCGGTAGGCATAGAAATTTCGGCAAGTGATTATTTACAATTATTTAGTTGCATTTAATAAATCGTTTGACCACAAAGTTAATCCTTAACCCTTTTCTTAGCAACGTATCCTATAGGATGCATATGATTTAATTTTTACTAATGAACTAAAACGGGAGTAAAGTAGTATTCAGTTCAAAGTGCTTTACCATATTATTTATTTAACTGCATTGTCACAATTCATAATAAACTTTGATTAAACATACAAACCATCACGCCGTTCCCCCATAGGGGTAGGCAGAGAGGATAGAACGCCATATCACTCTATCTTTGCATATAGACCTCGCTTCCTCTACATTCATACATTTCATGCTCACGCGCCGATTATTCCTACTCTTGACATATCCATCTTCAAGTATTTGATGGACTTGATCGTGCCATGTATTTCTCGGTCTTCCTCGTTTTCTGCATCCATCAACATTCGCATCGTAGATCCTTTTAGCTGTTCTTAGCTGTCCATTTGCTCTACGTGTCTAAATCAACGCTGCACCTCTTTCTTGATTATATCTATAATTTATTTATTTATTTATTTGACACTTTATATAAATATACAATAAATATACATATAAGGGCGGGCATATTGCCTTAAGGTAATTTCTTCCTACCTACCCAAACCGTTCAGTTTGAGAAAATTATAAATACATGGACATATTGAATCTTACAATTTTATACAAAAATTAAAAGCAAATATTAAGAAAAATAAATATATATTTATAAAATTAACACTATACTATGAAGAGAGGAGAGGGAATGGGAAGGAAAGAAGAAGGATAATGCATGTTTCAGCCTTACAGTCATGAATCTCGACATTTGTGCACCTATCATACATCGTGTTACCACACATTCGCCTAAGGGATCGCATTTAGACAGCATTAAACCAACTTTCATCATCATTTTTCCAATTCCATACTTCGCTCCCATACATTAGAGTTGGCACTAGAACTCTATTGTGAACTGCTAGTTTAGCCTCCTGCGATAAACATTTTTTTACCAAAGTAGATTTCAGTGCACCATTCACCTTGTTCCCGGCACTCACCCTCCTTTCAATATCTTTCTCGGTCTTTCCATCCCTAGTAAACATACTTCCCAGATAGATAAATTCTTATTCCTGATTCAGAATATCTCCGTTCAACTTTGATTAAAACAAAAAAATATGTTTGCTTAGGATTATGAAGCCTTTACAACCATCAAAAAATATTTTTTCGTTGTGCCAAGTTAAGAGTTAAATATTAATTTTAGAATAGTTTCAAGAGTTCCATTCCAACGCTCTTTGGGTTCATTTCACTTAACACAAAGAACTGTATTCTTTTTTCACCGGACATGAAATAAAATCGAAAAATATATTATAAAATTCGGTTTTGTTTGGGATTCTCAGAAAAATATGAAACTTCGCCATTCGTGTCTTGGTACTTCCTGTTGTCCGTTTCGGTGTTGGGTAGGTTGTCCTAATGTCCCTCCCCCTTATCCCCCTCCCCCCTCCTCACGGCTCCGAAAGCTTTGTTACTGATCTCTGGTTCGTGACGTCACGCTCCAACAATCTCCAACTTGGACGTCCACTGTACGGTTATGACAAAATACATCCTGATCTGTGCGTCTTATTGTGCAAAAATCAGCAGAACTTGTATAATTTATTGATCAAAAAATGTATTATTGATAAAAAAAAATACGCAGAAAATAGCTTCATCCAGCAAGGGGAGAGATTGAGCATCCGTTTTCAAAGAAGTAAATGTGAATAAAGAAGTTCTTTTTTTTTTTTTTTTTTCTTACCGTACTTTTTTAACTAAGACAAAAAGCTCAAAAAAGTTTATGTTCAGTAATTATTTTTTAATTAAATTTTTTGTCTTATTGTTTCATTTTATTTGATTTCCACGAAAGCATATTTGTTTAACAATATTTTGATTAAGTCCAAATGTTTGTGGACAAGAACTGGATTGAACCCACTTGGAAGTTATTTATGTTAATTCATTACAATAGAGATCAAGAACACGTTACAGTAGGGAATACAGAAACTAGGCATTTATAGGGCCTGTGTCCTGTTATGCATAGAGATTTTTTATCAAGGAGTAAAATTGTTCAAATATAGGCAGTGTGGTGAATTTTACAGTGTGTAAAGTGGCTACTTAAACCGGCCAATAATAGATCATAAGCCATATTAATTTATTTATGGTTTTACAATTTCGGTATGAATTTATGACTCAATTACAATGGTAAATTACAAAAAAAAACACTTAGGCTTAGGAAAAATAATATTTTTGAATTGTACTCACTGGGAATTAAACGGGAACCCCTATGCGTTAGACAAGCGCTTTTTCTATTACACTGTAAAGCTAGGGTTTCCTAGGACAGCGGTGCCCGTATCTTAACGGCCGTAGTGAACGGTGATGCGGTGGATAGCCGTCGTAACGGTGCCGAGAGAGTGGTTTCCTATGAAAACGGTGTAATCAACACCGTTTAACACTGTTTTCCTAGGAAACCACACTCTAGTCATCGTTAAAACGGCAGTCTACCGCATCACCGTTCACTACGGCCGTTAAGATACGGGCACCGCTGTCCTAGGAAACCCTAGCTTAAGGGACGCCAAATATTTTAATTTTGGTGCAATTTTCAACTATCGATAATAGCATTTAAATATAATTAAATACTCCTCATTATCATACCCCTGTCCACACCTGATGATGTATAGGGCACTACATTGTCACACTAAATACAGCGTGTATCGATGATATTAATGTGGATGTTTAAACAAAGGTAGAATGGTGAATGTAACACAGTGTGTTAAGTGGCCGCTTAAACCAGCTATTAACAGGGCACAAGCTCTGTAAATGCCTAGACTTCCACATTCTCATCTCATAAATGTTCGCTATCTCTGTTGTAACATGTAAATCTTAATAACTCCCTGGTCAAGGGGTGAAATCCGGTCCTTGTCTAGATACACTTAGACAAACTCAAAATATTGTCAATATTATAAAAAATAAAATTGAGTTTTATTTCATTGATAAAAACATGCCATAAAAATATTTTAAAATCAACGGTTTAATAATGATAGATCCGTGTATCAGTGCCAGACCGCGAAACTTCAGAGTTACATTCCTTATTGTAAAATCCTAATGTTTTTTTTCAAAAACTCTTTTTTTCATATAAAAAAAATTACTTATTCTACCCGATGTTTAAATGGAGACAATCCTTCATGTCTGCCTCGGACTAGCGTCCCTTCCTCGAACTCATTATGGTATTTTCAAATGTACATCATTAAAAATATTCCGCTGAAAATATTATTTGCAAACAATCGGTAGCCTATCACAGTATTTAATTATCAATCGGAATGCATCGTGCGTACTCAATGAAAGCAAAAAATTGAACTATTTTATCGTTGGAATTTTCTTCATTTTTGATTATATAAATGTTTAATTATGCGGTATGGAATGTAGGAGAACCATACAAAATTATTGTAAAATTAATGTAGTAATTTATGTCATTTACAAAATTCATATTTAAAATTTCAGATATTTGGTCATAACGATTACCATACTTATATATTCCAAAGCCGCTATCCTAAACGCTCTCGTGGCCGTAGAAAACGCTTTTATATTTTTAATTTTACAAAAACACTGAGTCAACAATGATTAATTTAAATAATAAAGATAAGGTTGAAAGACAAATGAGCGAAGTTTCAAAATGATAATCATTCATGTTAAATTATTTCAAATATATGCGTGCCTATGTATTTATGTGTGTAAAAGGGTGTGTTAGTGTGTATTTGTATGAAAATAAGCTTACATGTGTGCTTGTTTTTATTCATTTTAGAGTAAGTGTTCGGTTGTGTGTAAGCGTGTGCACAATTAAAAAGCAAATGGAAGTGTATCGCAGCCAGATAGAATGAGTTTTAATTTATTTTTTAATACATCGGCAGAACAACGTAAGCGACATTTTTAACGAATTGCGTTGTTTTAAGGAAAAGTGTTCCTTATTGCCCCTTGCACAAGTGTTCAATAGCGTTCAAACAATACTCACTTACAGATTCAAAAACTACTCTTACTCAAATGAAAGACATAACCCCTAATACATCACATACAAATAATATGATCACTAGATCCACAACACAAAAACAACTTAAACAAATACAAACTAATACCAATTTCGGACAAGGGGATTTTGAGTATTATTCAATTAAAATCTTTAACCTACTTCCACTATTTATTAAAACAATTAGTAACGAGAAAATGGTTAAAAAGGCTTTAAAAAAATGGATGGTGAAGCTAGGTAGAAGTAAAATGGATTGTCTCATTCGCCCAAACCAATATTGAATCAACCGCTCCACTAATGTATAGCTTATGTTGGGTTTTTGTTATTTTAATTGTGCGTTTTGTAATATAAATAATATAGATGTACGAGATACTTAGTTTTTAAAACTGTGAATATTTTGATAATTATCTTTGTTTATTAAGTAAGTCTTCTTTGTTTATTCTCAAATGTAAAAACATTTCAAAAAAGTATATTGTTAAGTGTCCTCGGCACGGGTAACCCCAGTGAGGTCATATTATTTTTATTATTAATCGTAGTTTGTTAGAGAAAAATATGAATAAATAAATAAAATAAAATCATGTGTATTAAATTATGTACTTCAATTAAATATTCAGTGTATTTCACGTACACAACTTACTATTTGTGTACCTGTCCGTGTGCCCATGCCTCGTGCCCACCCTCACTAAATATTCGGCTATCGGCCACCGAATGCTCAGGCACGCTCCGCCTCTGTTTAACCTGCAAATCATACTAATTGTGCGTCCGCCCGCGCCCGCGTGTGGCCTTCCCATACTCGCGAGGTATTAGTAGCCTCGATGATCTGGACGCTTTGATAAGAGCCGATTATCTCCGTAAACTGTGTTACCTAATGAAATAAAGCACCAAACCGATATTTAAAAAATCAATTAATGATAATTTAAAAAGTCAATTAATGATAATGATCTGATATCTGTCAATGATAATGTCCAACTAATGATAATGATCAATAAATGATTATATTCTGATATCTCTATGATCTGATTATCAATGATAATGATGATGATAATAATAAAATAATTTAAAAAGTCATTAATTTTGAAGATGTTTTTTCAAATTTACTTAAATTTATTGTCTTGTATTATTTCATTTAAAGATTCTTCTCATCGTTTCTTTGAATTCCATAAAATATGTATGTGTATATTCATGTTTTTTCTTTTTGAAAATGTTCCTTTTTGAATTTTGATTTTTTTTTTATATCTGAGCATGTTTTTCACACGTCATTTTAATTCTTACCTTTTAATTACTTTAACAAAGAAAATTCTCTTAATTTTTAATATTATTTATATTTTTAAATACTAACTACAAACTTTTAAATAACTTTTTTTTACTTTAATTTTAATTTTTAAACAACTTCCATCCATGTTTATTTTTCCTTCCCTTTTTTGTACTTTCATTGATAACCTTACATAATATATTTATTATATAATATGGAAACTTCACTGGTCCATTAGAGTTTAGTCTAACTGTGTAATATATATTAGTAAAACTATGAATAAAAGAAAATAAAAAATATTATCCGCTCCTAAAGATGTTACACCATCATCGTAGCCCAATCCAAACCGAAGGTACATAAGGCACTGCATGGGTACCCCAATTATAGAGTTTTTAAAAATACATATATATTTGGACCCCTGTATTTAGTGTAGCTGACGTGGCATGTACAAGGCTAAGATATTTGTAAAAATTCGTTATTGTTTATCTTGGAAATGGGATGTTTGATCCCTGATTTTAGTTTATTACCTTTATGAGTCCAATCACCATTGCTGCAATTGTTTCACCTGTTTGTATTTATTTGACGTTCATTCATCAGTGTGGTCATACATGAAGCAAAATGTAAACGCAGGCAAAAGTAAAAATCCCCAAATTAATCACTCTCTAGGGGTTAGAGAAGATTCAGAATTACACCCCAGGATGGAACCCTTGAGCAATGGAATGAAATTATGAATGAACAATACTCTCCAATTACAAGAATGAAGATGTCGATCTCCAAAGTAATCATGTTCAGCTGCCTGACTGCTCGTCCCATTGGCATGATCAGGGTACGTTATGCAATGGGAAGTAACATTTATCTTCAATTTTACATACAAAATAAATTTAAGTTTTCTTTATGATTTTTTTTTAACATGTTCAATACAGATTACCGACGAAGGAATTTTCATCCAAATATACAAATTTTTGTACATAAATATCGATTTTACTTTATACGGTCTCCATATGAACCGTTGATGATAGCGTTTGTAATCGCTGCCCAGAGGCAGGTCGTTAAGGCTGTAGTCTGGTAAAACGCACTAAAAATGAGAAAATCAAACGATTTTGCGGTACCGGTAAGGGCAGGTATGAAGGTCATAAAAACGTAAATAAGATATTGTTATAAATTAAATATTACAACCAGATATATCTTCTTTTTTTAAAAAAAAGAGAAAACAATTCTGTAAAAAAAGGTTTCAACCAAAATATTTCAATAAATATTTTTTTTAAAGTATTACAGAAGCCATTTTTACGTAGAAATAAAAAAAAATGTCACAATAATGTATGTGATTGCAAATGCTTGTATAAGTCTTCAAAAACAAAAAATTAAATTATGCTAAGGCCTTGTTTCATATTCAATTTATAATTTTTTAATTATTACAATAAATTTTAGTTCGATATTTAGTCTTTATTGAGATCCCAGATACCTAAGTTTAGTCTTAATTTGAAATGGCGTAATCTGCTTGTCTAAAAGTAATTATATTTTAGTTACAAAAAAAAAATTAAGTGTATTTTTAAACAGAAATACCTTTAAAAATTATTTTTTTTATTTTATTTTTGTTCAACTATTTTTTTATTACTGCGCGATTAAAAAAAAACATTTGTTTTAAAATGACCAAATCCTATGATTTCCTCATTTTGCGTGCGTTCTACCAGACTACAGCCTTAAAAAATGTGAATGATGATATAATGCGATTAAAATACTTTGTTCGGACCAATTCTCAACCAAATTTATATCTACCTACCCTTCCTTTCCATTTCCTAGCGCAATCCATGTAACAATCATTCTACGTGTGAGTGCCGGAAAAAACATTTTATTATCAGTGCACAATCTAACATCAACCGAGTGAAGTGTTTAACTAATATTTTCTCAAGCGAACTGTGCCAGCGTCCTTTCAGACCGCCAGCTCCATGCAAGCTGTGCCAGCGTCTCACGACCGCCAGCTTCCCCGGGGTTCCAGCACTCGTCACGCCTCATCATCAGCAGGTTAGTGGAGTTGCGCAACCTCCCTTCGCCAACAATACAGTTCTCTTTAAATTTTCCTCCTCCTAGGACAAGGTTTTCTTCACACCACGTCTACTCCTCAACATACTTTTTTTTTCATTTTTTTCATTTTTTTTCATTTTTTTTCTTTTTTTTCTTTTTTTTCATTTATTATGGCTTTTACAATTCTTGGTAATACTATCCAGAAACAAACAGTGTTTACAAATGTTAAATGGGAGCAAAACAATATTACAGACAAGACAGAAAAAACAGATAATTCTTAAACATTTTTCAAATTGGTACATGGAACATAACAGATCGTAAAATTAAAAATTCAATCATTGAAAAAAAAACTTAAATCACAATAATATTATGCATTATTAAGAAACACACCCAAAACTTTGATAATACATATTTTCCAAACAAATATAAAATGAAAACATATTTGACATAGGTTTACTATTCTAGAGATAAAGATAACTTATTTATATTTAAACAATAAGAGCTTAAAAATTCTCTGATGATTATATTTTACAACATTTTATAACATTATGTAGCAATTAATCAATATATACATCCTTAACATACTTCGTGAAAATTCATATTTTGTTTTCTGGATTTTGGTTAATTAAAAGGCCTTAGTCTATTACGTAACTCAACGTAAAATATTAGCATTAAGATTAAAGGAATAAACATCTAAAAGTCCCTCTTTCACCGAATTGTGTTTATTCTAACTATTACTGACAGCTCCAAACTAAACATTAGACAATGAAATTAGAACGATTGTATTTATTCATTGAAATCATCAATTATTCCGTTAAGCTCGTCACAAAGCAAGTGTGATCTTGGTGTTATCTAAAGACACACTCCCAATGATTCTATAGACTAGTGTAGTTATATACCTTGTCTTTCGGCGACACCATTGGAGAAAATAGAACCCTTCAAGAAATTAATGTCTTCGCGTCTTATTGAATAAACTTTATGATATATCTTGAATCGCTTGAAATTAAGTGCGGTTGTCGAATATTAAATTACTGAAACACTTGTTTTGAATTAAAAATTGTAATGCTTTATTGATTCATAAAGTATTCAGTATGGGGTTATGTGTGAAATAGGATATCGGATAGCCTCCACGGATCGCTGGCACATACGCACTCTTATGTTAAAATTTTCCATGACGGTTTTGCATAAATGTGGCTAAATTTCATCGACATGACGCTTATTTTCCGCTTTCATGACGTGTGTGGTCGTAGGTATGTTGGCATAAACTTTAAACTTCGAATAATCCCCTAATAAAAAAGAGTGTGTTTTTTTTTTATTAAAGAAGGTAAAAACATGAACAGAAAATATAAAAGGAAAAATAATGAAACCCACTCCACCGCGGAACCGGCTTGTCAGCAGGTTTCTTATTTTTCCTTTACAAGGAGAAACGTTAGAGAAATTATATAAATTTAAAAAGTAATAAAAACATCATTAAGAACTAAAAGCATACCTTATTTTCACACAAAGTTTATTTATAAAAATTAAAATAGATGACATTAAATGATAATCAATATAAAGCTTTGTTACACATTATTTAATTATTTTTTTCTTAAAAGCTTTGTCAACATTTTCTTTTAAAATCATCTTAGGAATCTAATAAAAAAAATTAGTAATTGTATAAAGAAGTGTTCTTTGGCCATACTTGTTTACAAACCTCGGTATTGACAAGCTTTCACGTTGTGCTAGCCTTGTATTATGTGAATGTAAATACCTTTTCTGGTAGTTACTATCAAATCGGTATTTAGTAACAAATTTGAGGCATAGAATAGCATTTGCGTTTGTTTAAAACTGCAATTTGTCAAATAAATACTCTCTTTGTCTCTCCTCTATGAACTATAGACGATTCCTTAAAGACAGTACGTCTGTTTAGTTAAACAATGACAGTTATTGTGTATGTATGTTCATTATTATATTTTGTACCTTTTACATTATTTTTATACAACTGTATTTTTTTTCTTATTCTTCAAATTTATTTAATTTTTATTTGCTTTATTTTTATTACTATATAGATACATTTACATGTTTTTATTTTATTTTTTATTTGCAACTTCTAAGTGCATAAAATTTCTTAATTTTCAAATTGATTTTATTTTGATACCTATAATGTACTTTAATTAATTCAACCAAAGTCGGATGTCATGTTACGGGGTCTGCGCTAGCAATATTTATTATGCATATGATATGGTATTATTGACTCCC
The DNA here is from genome assembly GCF_059751315.1 of Micrasema longulum. Classification (NCBI taxonomy): domain Eukaryota; kingdom Metazoa; phylum Arthropoda; class Insecta; order Trichoptera; family Brachycentridae; genus Micrasema; species Micrasema longulum. Next base: position 6,355 of record NW_028278729.1, on the reverse strand, counting down.
ATCTATTAATAGTATGAGATTATTGCTCAAAATTTACGAAAAATATGCAATTGACGACAATATGATATACAATGCCAAAAAATCTGCAGTACTTATATTTAAATACAAAAAGTCATTTTCTGAATTCGTGCACCCATCACCACCTGTATTCCTAGTAAACAACAGTTTAACAGTAACTGCAAAAGTCAAGTATCTAAGGCACACACTGACTGATGATTGTAATGATGATCAGGACATAGAAAGACAGAGAAGAACAATCAATGTTAGGGCCTCTATGCTAGCAAGACACTTCTTTCAGTGCAGTGACGAAATGAATAAAATCACCTTTACATCGTATTTGACGTATATACAGCGAATATATAAAACAATTATAAGCAAGCACCATGGAATAAATTAAGGGTCACGAATAATAATTCATGCAGGCAATTATTCGGACTGCCTAGGTACTGTAGTGCCTCCGAAATGTTTACAGCTGGGCGGGTAAACACCTTCGCTGCCCTACTTTGCCAAAGAGCTTGGAGCCTATGGGAACGCCTGAAAAGCTCTAATAACGCGCTTTTCCAAGCTACTGCAGGGTGGATCCATTCACCGTTGTTCGAGCGATGGCGGGATATGCTAAGACTACCATAAGTGCTTCACATATAACATTTTGTTTTATGTTTATGTTTATATGGTAGAATTGGCTCTGCACTATGTAGCCATTTTACTGTAATAAAAAAAAAATAATAATTTAAAAAATCAAAAAATAAAAATAAAAAAAATCCAAAAATAACTTACATCACTGTGGAAAATTGGTATTCAGTGTTTTCACAATTTTAGTTTATATATATTCTTATTTTCTGTATGCAATACATGTTGTTTTTTTTCCCAAATAAATAAATATTATATTTACTAGACAATGGTTGGCTTTCCAGTAAAATAAAATAAAAATGAAAACAATGCGATCAATCTTACGCTTAAGGTGCCAGTCCAACAACAATGGTATACTGCAGTTCAAACATCTTTTAAAATCGAAACTATTTTTCCACCCTGGCAGGAATCGAACCCAGGTCTTCAAGAATGGTAGACGAACGCTTCAAACACTACACGCGAGTTGAATTTTTTTCCACTTGATTTCCTTCTTCAGAATTTTCACCTGAGAATAGCCTTCGAGTCCAGGGTTCTGGTTCTTTCCACACGCAGAACTGTATTCTTTATCTGCCTAGACATAGAGAGAATTGATTACTGTTACTAAAATTTACAGGTCAACAAATATGATAAACATATTAGAAGACTAAATTTGATACAGATAGTGTTTTTCTGGGTTATTATGCCGTGTTTGTGGGCTTTGTATTGCCGACGTTTCGGAGCACATTGCAGTGTCCATCTTCAGGGCTGAATGTATGAGTGTAGTTTTTAGTGTGTTTAATTGTGAGGAATTTGTACCGTGTCGCAGTCGGGCAATGTATGTGGTTAAGTGTGTGGAGTTTGTACCGTGGGCTTTGGAAGCACCGGGTACCATGAGGTTCGTAGTCGTAACCCATCATCCCTGTTTATGTTATTAGGATGCTTGTATATTTCTATGGCTTCCTTTATTAAACGGGCTTGATGATTTTTGGTCTTTCCAAGGACATTTGGCTCAAATGAGAAATTATGCCCTGTTTCTATGTAGTGCTCTGCAAGAGCTGATTTATCCGGGTAGCCCAACTTGCAACAACAATGGAGGTTGTTGAAACAGATGGAGTATATAAATTAAATTTCAAAAGCTGTGAAACAGTCTACATAGGGCACACTGCCAGAAACATAATGACAAGAATAAAAGAGCACAAGAGTGCATGCAAGTTGGGCTACCCGGATAAATCAGCTCTTGCAGAGCACTACATAGAAACAGGGCATAATTTCTCATTTGAGCCAAATGTCCTTGGAAAGCCCAAAAATCATCAAGCCCGTTTAATAAAGGAAGCCATAGAAATATACAAGCATCCTAATAACATAATATTAATAACATAATATAATATTAACATAACATAATATTAACCACATACATTGCCCGACTGCGACACGGTACAAATTCCTCACAATTAAACACACTAAAAACTACACTCATACATTCAGCCCTGAAGATGGACACTGCAATGTGCTCCGAAACGTCGGCAATACAAAGCCCACAAACACGGCATAATAACCCAGAAAAACACTATCTGTATTCTGAAGGCCGTGAAAACCTACGAACCACTAAATTTGATGTCTAAACATTTGCAGGACTAATGGTTTGTTTTTGACCGAAATAAAGGAATTAATGTTTGGAAAAAAAATGACAAGTCCATATCAAGACATCCATCTTCCCTTTTTTTACGAATATTTAAGCAAACTGATTTTTTTCTGAATTATTAGTTTCTACACGCAAACAATAATCGTAAGTTAAAAACACTAAAAAAATGTTTTTTTGTTAACGATTTGTTTTTGTCGGATGTAAAAAAACGCAGTAATAAATTTAATTTCTGTCTCGTCATAGTAAAGATTTTATTAAAATTCGCTGATAGAATTAATGAAGCTTTATATTCTTACGTTGTAAGTTGGAGTTCCTATTGAAAATATAATACTTGCTCAAGAACTTTTGCCATTGTTTTGACACTAACTCGTCATGGCATTGTTGAACTAAGTTGAGTTTGAGTGTTGAGAGAATCAACGGCGGGTACATTATGAACTTAATTGAACGCGCTGAGATCAGTTTAATGTCATTAAGTCAGAACAAGGAGAAGTATTAAGAAGTTTCGAGAGTGTATTGAATTTATAGTATTTCCAATATAATATGCTCAAACAGGATTCTCTATCAACGCGATATTGATTTTCATTTGTGTTATTTGATGTCGTTTGAGAGAACATACAAAAGTATATATTTAACAAAAGCGTCAGCCTTGTGTAATATACAGAAGTAAGCAAAAACTGGATCGCGGCAAACTTCAAATAAATAATAGATTTTCGGCATCTTTCTAGTACAAACAAAATAGAAAATTATCATAGAAACAAAAAACACTATAAACATGTAAATTTTGAAAAGGATAAATAATCATTGAGAACAATATTTTTACACTTTGAAGTCATGGTTTTGTATGAGAAAATCTAGAACTTTTTAATAAATTGCGTTTATCTACTGACATTTCTTGACAAAACCAAACTTAAATTCATACAATTGTTATTACCTTACACCTAAAATATTTTAATTTAAACTCTTTTATTTCCATATTTATATAAAATCATGATTGACAACCCCTGCTTGCACTTGTATAAAACATAGAAATTTGTTTAGTATCCCACCAGTCTGGCGATGTCGGTCACGACAAAACCCGGTTACTGGTAAAAATTTATATGTAAAAGTGAAATTAAACTATATAGTATTTTTATTATTATAATGAGAAAGTCCTTTCATCGATTGTTTTTAAAAACCAGTCGGGAATCGGACATGCATGAATGGGCCATTGCGCTAACCACTATAGACAATTTTATATAAAAATCATCAAATTGTCAAAAACAGACACAATCGATATAGTGTGTCAAAATAGACGCATGTAGGGTTTCATCCTCTCTGACTGGTATTAGTAGATAAATAGTAGCAAATCTTTTATCGACCCTTCACAATCAAAGCCTTGGTCTGTTTTCAAAGTGTATAATATATATAAAATTATAATGAAATAGTGATAAAAATACGAAAAAATGAATGTACACCCCAAAAAGCGGTTAAATAAAACAGCTTTGGGAGATATAACATGCCGTTTTATTTCTGTCATTACATTTTGCTTAGCATTATTCTTTCTACGTTTGTTCATACGTGACGAGTATGATAAATCGAGCGTGTACATTTTTTGTTTGGAATTCCCCATGCAAAATGTAACCCTGAGCCAGTATGGAGGGGTTTAAAGTACTCGCAATTTGAATAATTTCTCGTATTGTTTAAAATTTAAAGAGCCTGTTTGTCTGCGTCACTTTAGTCGCTCTCTGTAATGTTTGGTGTGGGATAAATGTATGAGTGATGAATGAAAACATTTGAATTACCTACATTGAAAAATTGTTTCAACAATCCTGCAATTAATGTCGCGCTCAGATTATTAAAATACACACGTTTATTATTTTTTGTTTTTCCCAAGTTCGACGGTTTATGTCCCGTGGTAATGTCATGGATTTATGGGTCTGAGGTCCAAAGTATGAACCCGTTATATCACAACTGGTTTCCTATTTTCCAATACGGTTTTTTACAACGAAATCAAAATGGATCCAAAATTGAAATACAGTCTACTACGGAGACAAATGACAATAATCTATTAATTTATTTAACAATGAGGAAATGCAATTCTACGAGAAATAGGATTTAAAAAAGGTTTTTTTACATGCCGTAAAAATTAGAGCATTTAATTGTAATGAAAAAATTCTCAAAAATGCATAAAAAAAATAATAATAATGATTTGAAAAAAAATGAACTACTTTTAAACTTTACTGGTTCTAGTGAAAAATGACCTATCAACAACAACGTTGTTTTGTGTTGAGATATATTTCCGGTTTCCGGGTAGCCATTTTTGTATTTTGATAACTACGGATTTCTACTTTTTAATATAGCACAACTCACCGACAACTCATGAGGTCATGAGCGGAGTGATTTCAAAACAACAAAACTATTAAAATATCATAGCGATGATAAATAAATAAAGATAAAAAATATTTTATTTTTGGCTTATTTTGATAGACTATTAGCGAAAAAAAACATTGAACTTCCTAGTTTAGTCAGCATTACTTTACCGGTTGTCACATTTCACAATGTAGAATGTAAATCTGAGTATTTATGTTTACTTAAAGAAATCGATTAAAACTAGATTGCGACAAATTTGTAATACATAATGATTTGTCAGCACTTTTTAAATAAAAAAACATTGAAAACGATCATAAAAACTAAAAAATAAAACAAGTGCTGCAAAATAAAACGGGGAAAAATAATAATTGAAGTGTTGGCAATCAAAAGTTTTGATTTTTGATTAGTAAGTCATTCAATTGTTTTATTTTTCCTTCATTGTGTGTTTTGATTAATGTAGCCATGTCTACAGATTGCATTACAACGATCGAAGCGATGTAGTATTATGAACCATTGTTACTAACAATTGCATCCTGAAGCTTAAGATCGATAATTGTACTGTACAAGTTGTACTTTCAATCAGTATGCTTCTAATGCGATGCGTAAAATATCACCGAAAATTAAAACCAGTACATTCTAAAATGTATTCTTTAAGTCGCGTTTTAAAAGATATTCTAAATAATTGTGAAACAATGCTGTAAAAATTAGAAAAAAATATTTACTTTTGTAAATAAAGTTGCAACATCACTAAAGACACATTCGATTAATTATATTTTTTAACCGTAATTAATTATTCAAAAGGCACTAAATTTGTACACTAAATGCAGCGTATCTTGTTTCTTTCCTACAAAATGTGGTAAAATTATAAAAACACCTGGGCCCGTGTTACAATGGGAAGGTAACAGAGTTGTTTCAATCGTCTATAAAACGAACTCTAATACTCCGAATAAAGAATTAAATATTGCAATGCACACGTTCAATTACAGGTTTCCGAAAAAAATCTTTAAATTTTTGCATACTTAAATTTGCATATTTTTTTACGGTAAATTATATTTTACTTTAAAACAACTGAAGATAACTTTGTTAACTTCCCATATTAATACGGACCTGAAGTGTAGGATATTAATCGTACGCTTCAGGTGTCTTACCGAAGGGTTTGAAATGGTGCTGAGTAAAACCAGCATTTTTTACCACCAACACTTTACGTCGATCTTGCCAGAAATCGAACCCGGGACCTCCAGCATGGTAGACAAACGAATAAGAGTCTGTGCATGTCACGTATTCCATTTAAATATTCAAATTGAAGGAGGTACGTTGCATTTTCTCTCGTGTAATAAAAAGTCATATTAGGGATGTAACGTGTGTTTTGTTCGACTGCGATTTCACGTACTCAGGGTAGCTATCCTTGGCCGCTTGTCATTCATGGCGAGAGATGGCGTTTTGTCACGGCGCAGCTCCGCCATCTAGTGGGAAAATAAAAGTGTAATTTATAAAATGGCTGAAGACCCATCTCCCGTTTGAGAATCACGTCAAATGATAGACATAATATTTTGAAAAATAAGATCGAGTTACCCCACGCAGCGTCATACACGGGATGAATTTCAAATCTTCGTTTGCAATTCTGATATTTAAAAAATATTGATACCACTGGCTTATAAAAAATAGACACATTATTCCTTCAGTAACTGAAACAGTATCATTTTGATATAAGTAGCGATATTTTGATGCTTAATAATAATAAAAATAATAATCATA